>NW_019524919.1:145668-146079 GCF_002814215.2 Seriola lalandi dorsalis
GAGGAGGGGGTGGTTTTGGATGGTGTTGCAGGATGCAGAGGAGTCCCAGCGGGCGACTATCAGATTCACCATCAAGTGCTCGACTTCACAGCAGCGAGTGACGAGTGTGAGGACAGCTCTTGTTTTGTTTTCTAATTCCTTTTTATTTGTACCCCTCCTCCCCCCTCCTCCCCCCTCCCTGTTTTTCTACAGAACCCTCCTCGCCAAGAGCTAAAACAATAGCGAAGCTTTCCAAAGCCTCCCTGGCTTTAAACAATGCCATCAATCACAGTGAGAGCAGCCGACACACACACACACACACACACACACATACGCACACACACACATACACACATACACACACACACGCACACACACACAAACGCACACACACACAAACGCACACACACACACACACACACACACACACAC
>NW_019524919.1:146233-159229 GCF_002814215.2 Seriola lalandi dorsalis
GTGTGTGTGTGTGTGTGTGTGTGTGTGTGTGTGTGTGTATGTGTGTGTGTGTGTGTGTGTGTGTGTGTGTTTGGGGATTAGTTTCCTTTCTTTTAAATGAAAGTGAACCTTTTCTGAAACATTTTTCTCATCACAGAATAAATACTGGAACTTTAGTTTTGACTGAAAACATCTCAACACTCAAATACCCTCTAAATACATAGATACTGTGTTCATGAGCAGCTCAAGTGTAGTTAGTTACAGTTTTAGTTGTAGTTGTAGTTATAGTTATAGATATAGTTGTAGTTGTAGCTGTAGCTGTAGCTTTAGCTGTAGCAGTAGTTGTAGTTGTAGTTGTAGCTGTAGTTGTAGTTTTAGTTGTAATTGTAATTGTAATTGTAATTGTAATTGTAGTTGTAGTTGTAGCTTTAGCTGTAGTGTAAGTTGTAGTTGTAGTTGTAATTGTAATTATAGTTGTAGTTGTAGCTGTAGCTTAAGCTTTAGCTGTAGTTGTAGTCAGAGTAATAGTTGTAATTGTAATTGTAGTTGTAGTTGTAGCTTTAGCTGTAGTTGTAGTTGTAGCTTTAGCTGTAGTTGTAGCTTTAGTTGTAATTGTAATTGTAGTTGTAGTTGTATTTGTAGCTGTAGCTAGCTTTAGCTGTAGTTGTAGTTGTAGTCATATTAATAGTTGTAATTGTAGTTGTAGTTGTAGCTTTAGCTGTAGTTGTAGTTGTAGCTTTAGCTGTAGTGTAAGTTGCAGGTGTAGTTGTAGCTGTAGTTGAAGTTGTAGTAGTAGTTATAGTAATAGTTGTAATTGTAGTTGTAGTAGTAGCTTTAGCTGTAGTTGTAGTTGTAGTTTAAGCTGTAATTGAAGTTGTAGCTGTAGTTATAGTAGTAGCTTTAGCTGTAGTTGTAGTTTAAGCTGTAGTTGAAGTTGTAGCTGTAGTTATAGTAGTAGCTTTAGCTGTAGTTGTAATTGTAGTTGTAGTTGTAGTTGTAGCTGTAGCTTTAGCTGTAGTTGTAGTTATACTTGGAGCTTTAACTGTAGTAGTAGCTTTAGCTGTAGTTGTAATTGTAGTTGTAGTTGTAGTTGTAGTCCAGGCCATGAGCCTCCACCTTGATTCTTTCCTCTTGCTCTGTGTCTCTGTGTGAAGCTGGTAAATCCAAATAGCGATCAGACTGTTGTTGTTTGGTCTCTGTGAAACACATGAGACACTCAGATGCTTTCACTGGTTCTTCACACTTGTTAGCCTGCAAGGTGACATATCTCCTCATATCTCCATCTCCTAGCCTTTAGCTTAGCCTCTGCATCCAGGGTACTGCTTCTTCAGCTCAGCGGGTATGGGATGTTTAACTGTGTGTGTATGTTGTCATTTCTTGTTGTGATGTCATGTTGGGATGTGATGTCATGTTGGGATGTTATGTTGTTGGGATGTCATGTTATGTTATGATGTCATGTTTTGATGTTGTTGTGATGTCATGTTGTGATGTCATGTTGTGATGTCGTGTTGTGATGTCATGTTGTTGTGTCATGTTGTTGTTATGTCATGTTGTGATGTCATGTTGTGATGTTATGTTGTTGTCATGTGATGTTATGATGTGATGTTGTTATGTCATGTTGTGATGTGATGTTATGATGTCATGTTGTGATGTCGTGTTGTGATGTCATGTTTTGATGTCGTGTTGTGATGTCATGTTGTGATGTCATGTTATGATGTCGTGTTGTGATGTCATGTTTTGATGTCGTGTTGTGATGTCATGTTGTGATGTCATGTTATGATGTCGTGTTGTGATGTCATGTTTTGATGTCGTGTTGTGATGTCATGTTGTGATGTCATGTTATGATGTCGTGTTGTGATGTCATGTTGTGATGCCGTGTTATGATGTCATGTTGTGATGTCATGTATTCTTATGTCATGTTATGATGTCATGTTGTTGTGATGTCATGTTGTGATGTCATGTTGTGATGTCATGTTGTTGTGATGTCATGTTATGATGTCATGTTGTGATGTCATGTTATGATGTCAGTCTGCTGATGACAGACCAGTGAACTTGTGTAACAGTGTGTCATGGAGCAGAAACACTGATGTGATTGGTCGTTACTGTTGCCAGCTGACATGCCCGACAACATGTCTGATAATGATTTGTCTGTAGCTCCACCTCACATCCAGGTGATCACAGGTGTGCTGAGCCTCTGGCCATGAAAATGCTTAAAGTGTGTTGTCATTAAATGAGCATTTCATCAAAACAGATTCATGAGGATCTGTAGATCAGAGACACAGTCAGGACTGATCTGGATCCTGGACTCTGAACATGTGACAGTTCACCTGCACCTGTCAGGTGACCCTGTTTGTCCCTGGACTGTCTCCAGTCTCCTCCTGTGCCTGTTGCTGCTGGTCTCTGGACGACTGGCTGCAGCTCTGCACTGACCAACTAACAACGAGCTAACAGGCTGCTTCCCCCTGCAGGTCACCCCGGCCCCACCCAGCCCGCAGGGTCAGAACGGCTGGACTCTGCCCTCCTCTCCCGACCTCCCCCCGACCCCGTGGGCCCCTACCTGCCCCGAGCAAATAGAGAGCGGACGCCTCTCTGCTGAACGACTCTGCTCTGGTGGACTTTAACCATTGACTTAAAGGGGGGAGGGGGGGGGTGGTGGAGTGTGTGGTTAATGAGAGCCCTCTCCCTGTGTAAACTCACCATGTGAACTCTGGCCACCTCACCCCTCTGTGCATGTGGACACAAACACACTGGTTTTCTGTGTTTGAGCTCAGAGTGTGTTCCTCACTTTGTTCTGGAAAGTCCCAGAGTCCAGGTCCAGCAGCTCCGAGCGGGTCTCTGTGGTCCACGTTAAAGGGTCTGCACTCTCCCTCCACTGCTTTCATGTGACGGCTGCACGAACCCATTACTGTGCACATTCACATTTTACATTAGAAAATGTGATGAGTTACTCTGTTTTATTGTTGGTACTTTAATACTGATCTGAAATCCAGCAGCTTCTCAACTTAAAGGTTGTTGTCAAAAGTCTGGTCAGATTTTGACTCTTGTTTACTTTTTCTTTGATTCTAGTTCCTGATTTTAATAATAAAAAATAAGTTAATTTGTCTGTTGCCTGTATTTTTGCAAAGTCTCATGATTTCAAAATCTTTAGATTGTTTTGTTAAAAATATAAAATAATTTGCAGAAAAAACAAGTTACATTCCTTAAAGGAGCTATCTGTAAGTTTAGCTGATGCTACATAGCTAACGTTAGCATTAGCAGCTGTTTACTGACCAGTCAAGAAGAAACGTTGTGAGTTCAGCATCAAACTTCATTTCTTTACTCACCAACATCTGTGTCCAGATGTGGAGACAAACACCAATGTGAACTCTTGTCTCTATCACATCTTTACTGCTTCTGAAGTTAGCATGCTAACTACCTAGCCCCTGTTAGCGACTCTCTGTAGCCTCCAGTCTGTCCTGAAGACTTAAAACCATGAGATGCACATATATGTACAACAAACATCGGGTTCTCCATCATCTGAGCTTTGACTGGATCTTTTAATGACCTCGTCTTCTTCTTCTTCTTCTCTGTGGTTTAATGGCAGCGACTGGAGAATGTTTATCTCCATCATCCAGTCCACTCATGTTCACACAGAGGAGGAGACAAGACACAACTCAGGGTTTAATGACGTGTCAAATTGATCCTAAAGGTCAGAGGTCAACATCCCTCATAAGTGACTGAGAGCTCTTCACACTCAGACTGATGAAGAGGATGAAATGTTCAGAGACACTGCTAATGAAGGTGGTTTAATAAAACTCAGGTATGTTCACAGAAAAATCACCTGGTCACAGGTGAATAAAGTTTCACCCTCTGTGAAACTGAACCTCACAGTGGTCAGAGGTCAAGCTGCAGTGAAGGTAGCAGCCATGTTAAGGTTACCTCAGGGGGTTAATGGAGCATTGGAGCAGAGGAATGTGAGTGTGTGCCGTGTTGAACTGCACACGCCTCAGAAATGAAACAGAGGAATTTTCCTCGGGGGGTTTATCTTATCAGTGTTTACTGTAAGCACCATCTAGTTTTCTGCGTCGACTCTGACAGACTGTAGCTGTCGGCTCGATGCCAGGACGCCACACTGGCACAGAGCGCTCACACAGGATGGACGGAGTCAGGACTCCTCCTCAGACCCACATCACATCTGGAAACTCAGCTGGCAGGTCAACGCTCAGGTCCAGATCCTTAAAGTGATAGTTCAGGTTATTAGACGTGAGGCTGTGTGAGGCGGCCAGACACAGTCAGTGTGTCAGCTGCAGTGGATTCAGGTCAGCTCGCTACCGGCAACGCTAGCTGAGTGTTGCCGGTAGAAATAGGGCAGAACTAAAACGACATTGTGACAAGTATCTACGGATGAATGCTAATGTTAGCTAGTTTCTAACTTTAGCCTTAAGTTACATTGTAGCTGCTAGCATGCCCTTTAATTTCCAATGATGACTCGTACTATGTTTCCTTTAGTTGACCCCTGGTTGTCATTGCATGATTCCCTCTCCGGTTGGAGGAGCAGCAGCTGCTTCATGGGAGTAAATAAAGTGCTGCTTCTCTGGAGTCGACTCGTGCTGCTGCCAGATGAAACGATGTTTTCCTGCGTCAAAGAGTGAAGCGTTAACAGTGTCTGTTTCCAGGGTTCAATGTTCCCTCACGCCGACAGTCCACAGCATCTCCTCCGCAGCCATGTTTATGATAAAGTTTAGAGGTGTTTTATTCATGTTCTACAGGATAAAAATACTGTATGTTCTCAGCTCATTCCCATGGTAACAGATCATTGTGACCTGTGGTTGTCAGTTCAGTCGATATCAGTCACAGTCATTAAACTCTTTGGTTCATTTGGACCGATGACGTCAAAACATGAATAT
Organism: Seriola lalandi dorsalis; assembly: GCF_002814215.2. NCBI lineage: Eukaryota > Metazoa > Chordata > Actinopteri > Carangiformes > Carangidae > Seriola > Seriola lalandi. The sequence goes on from NW_019524919.1 coordinate 151,099, forward strand.
CACGTTTTTTAAAGGTGAAGCACTTTGCCAGCTGTCACAAATAAAGGTTATTAACATCAGTCATCCCTCAGAGACATGAGCCGGTCTCCAGGTTCTGCCCTGACTGAAGGTGTTATGTATGTAGAAGTGTGCAGGTGTGTGCCCACTGCTACAGAGGGTTAAAGTGTGACTTCTACTATACCTCTAGTACTAGCTGCTGTGTTGCTAACGCTAACGCTACAGCAGCTATTTCTGTGTCTGTGCCGCTACTACTTCTGCAACTGCTGCTATTAATGTCAGCACGAAACAGAAGCAGCACAATGACATAAAAATACAACACAGAGTCAGACAGGCTGCCAGCAGCAGATTACCGCTGCTGGAGAAAAACCTCATATCCACAACGTCTAAATGTCCAGGCTTGTTTCTCGGTTAACCACCGTGCACTTGCGAGGTTTTACTACTGCCAAGAGTTTCACAAACGGGGTTTCAGAAAATCCCACGTCCCAGCGGAGTCGGTCGTCCTGCAGCTCAGGCTGACATGTCCAACGAGGGAGTACGGAGCTGCTTTTAAACCTGTGGTTCCCTCTGTTATTTCTTCTAATCTGTCACTTTGGCATCGGAACCTGGAAACTGCCCGGGCTGAGAAACTGAAACCTACAGTCATATTTCACATGTGATCAGTCTGTTGTGCGCTGTGTTATTACTTTATTGAATTACACATTAACGTCTGATTATTTGCTGAATAGTGATTTTTATTTGACAGCACGTCACAAAGCTCCGTCACCTCTGTGGACAGTTACACTCCTGCAGACCTCCGAGCTCCGAGCTCCTCGTCCCGATCCGGACCGAGCGCAGACCGGCTACCAGAGGAGACCTGCTGACTCAGCCCGGGGAGGAGGTGTAGGAGGAGGTGGTGGAGCCGGCTCTCCTCCTCCCCTGCTGCCTCCCACTGCTCCTTATCAGGCTGCCAAACCCTGACAACGACTCCTCCTCCTCCCCCTCCTCCTCCTCTTCCTCCTCTTCCTCCCATCCACCACAAACAGGCAGCAGACAGAAAACCAACTCCCTCCGTCCACTGGAAACATTTATCAGAATAAAAATGGCCGAAGGTTTTTCTGAGAAACACTGAAAAATCTGCATCCTGCAAGTTTGAACAAATCTGGAAAGCTGTGAGGTGGAGGAGGCGGAGGAGGCGGAGGAGGTTGTTTGAGGCGCCAGGTTCATGCAGCAACAAGAACTACGACTCCTGAGGTCGCCGGTTCAAATCCCCGCACAGAGGTCAAACTTCCTGTTTGTGTAAAACATACTAGGACAATAAGGGACTCTTCAGCCAATCACAGAGCTGCACATCGTGTTGTTATTGTGTTGAGTTGCACTTGTCGGTGCAGCGGAGATGCACTGATGTAGAAACAGGTGACTGAGGGCGTGAGAAACGAGGCGGCTGCCAGGATTCATAAAACAGAAACACATGAACTCACATCTGTGAGTTATACCAGTGAAAGTGTTCAGGCGTCAGACTCTGAGCAGATACCTGTGTGTATGTGAATATGTGGAACTGGTGTGTGACTGACGCTGCAGACCAGATAAAGACGCCCGTTGAACAGTGTGTGTTCACAGAGCAGCGACGCAGCTCATTGGATGTTACTGTAAAATCCTGTTTTCCTTCTGGATCCCGGTTTCATCGTGTTGGAGAGAATCAGTCAACACCTCCGCACCAGCAGAAAGAAAACAGAAGTTCGGCCCTGTGGTTTTCCTCGCTCTCGTCACGTGTCATTATGTGTGAAGGCCGTCTGACGTGAACGCCGCCGCAGATAGAGCCGAGCTCCAGCTGCCAAACCACAGAAGAAGAAGAGAGGACGCCAGAGTTTCAGATCACGACTGAGATAAGTTCACATTCATGTTCTGAGCATCACTCTGAATTATTTCAACTTTGTTTCTAAGAAGTTTGTGTTTTTCTCTGTGTGGCGGAAGGCTCTAAATACTACATTACCCATGAGCCTTAGTAAACTGTCGTCGCCATTAGGAACGAAATCCATCAACACGGCCACTGAACTGATCCAGGATCTGAGTCTCAGACCTGGATCTGAGTCTTGGGATCTGCAGCCTCCACCCACCTGGTTATTCACCTGCAGGACATGAACATGAACGACTGAACCGCAGCTCATCACAGCGCCGCTTCAGACACGTGTGTCATGTGAACACACACCTGAACACATCCTCTGACCCAACACGCATCATCTGCAGCTTCCTCCTCCTGCTGTTTTTTGTTGTCGTCATGACGTCACGTTGCTCAACTTCATGTTTCAACAGAAACTCCGAGAAATATGGAAGTTTTAGTTTTATGATTTTTTTTTTACAACCGCAGCGAGGCATGAAAGTGGAAGAGACGAAACAAAACCTGCAAAACCGTCTGTAGTAACTTCAATCAATCAGACAATCAATCATGTGATCTGTCCTCAGCGGGGGAACTGTGGAAGCGTTTCCCGCCTAAACTCCAGGAGGAACATGTTGATGTTGTTTTAATTAGTATTTACTAACGAACTGTTTGTGTTTTATGAACTTATTGTTCTTCTCTGTGTTTTTATGAATTTATCCCAGTGCTGCGTCAGAGAGTTTGAGTCTGAGACAAACTGAAAGTGTTGATGTGGAGGGCGGGAAAATGTGACGGATTCAGAGGAATGAGTTGAACTTTTTAAACAAACAACAAACAAACAGCTCCGTCACTCTCCAAGTCGAAGACTTCCTGTCATTCAGACGAAGCTCTGACAGAATGTGTCCCAGCAGCTTCAGGCCGACCTCTCTGTCTGATGTCGATCTTTAAACCACAGAAGAAGAAGAAACAGAGTCTCAGAGTTTTCACACTTCCTCCAAACGAAATAAAAAAATTCTCTCTCTTCTTCCTCTGTCTCTTCGTGGGAACCGTGTTCAGTTTTACAGACAAACTGCTTACTCATGACCCAGATACAGCAGTGACCTGTCAGCCCCGCTGCATGCTGGGATACCATCAGGACGCCGCGCGATAAAGTCGAAAGTCAGCTTCCTCTTTTGTGCAGAGAAATGTTGCCCCGTCACTTCACTTCCTGTTCAGCAGCAGCGAGACGAGGAGGTGGCTGAAGAGGTCGCACCTGTCTGTGATGTCATCCTCCTCTTTATCTTCCTCCTCCTCCTCCTCTTCCTCAGTGTGACCTCTCGGGGCGTAGTCAGAGTGAAGTAGAAATAAATGGTTCAACTTCAGGAGAGAGAGAGAGAGAGAGAGAGAGAGAGAGAGTCAGTGACTGGGAGTGGAAATCTGGCACAAGACAGCTGGTGATCCTGAAGGCATCGTGAGGTGTTCAGGGTAAGGCAGAGATGGTATCATCCTGAACACAGCAGAAGGTCTCTGGTGGATCTCAGGCTCCAGCTGTTCTTCCCACACTCTCTCTCTCTCTCTCTCTCTTTTCCTTCCTCCTCTCCTCTGGATGTTTTCCCGCCGGCTGGCTGCCAGAGGCCTCGCAGGAGCAGAAATGAGGCGTGCAGCGAGCCGAGCACTCTGGGAGCAGAAATGAGAGCCAGCCGCTGGTCATAACGCTGTGAATTATTAACGCTGAATATCAGTCTGCAGAAACGCTCAGTTATCAGATCCACTCACATACTCCACATTTATTCACCCGTTCAGCCCAGTTTGTTCTGGAGCGGCACCAAGCACGTTCACACTGAGCGGCTATAGGTTGTTTGTTTAGCCCGTCACCATGACGACTGCATCTCAGCAGGGAATATAAAGAAACAGTAAAGTAAGAAATTAAAACGACAACACTTGGAGTCCAAAACACTCTGTCCTGGAGCTTTCCATCGTACCACATGGTCTTCTTCCCTTTGTCTTAAAACATGAGCGCAGGAGGATTCTACGGTGGCCCTGAAGCTCAAAGCTCTGCAACCTCAGAAAACATCTGCATCAGTCTGACACTGAGCTGCAGAAACTCACAACACAACAGGAAGTGTCTCCAGGGGACACGAAGAAGTGACACACTCGTTGTTTTTAGCTTCAAAGGTCACAAAGCATTGAACAGGTGCGTCGCAGCCTGGTTCGTCACTTTTTCATGTCCCCTGGAAACACTTCCTGTTGTGTTGTGAGTTTCTGCAGCTCAGTGTCAGACTGATGCAGATGTTTTCTGAGGAACACTCTGTGAGCGTGAGCGTGGTGAGCGTGAGCGTGGCGTGAGCATGGCGGCTGACATCACTGAACTCGTGACACCAGCTGTGTCTCTCTTCATGGTGTTCAGTTACTGAATGTTGGATTTCTCTTCATTATTAATTAATTTCTGATTTATCTCTCATGCAGCTGCTACAATGGCTCATATTCATATTTTTCACGCCTGTGTCAGATTCAGATTCAGACTAGACACAGAAACTATAGTGGAAGGTGTCGGTTTGAAAGTTGCTGGTATGATGTCACTATGACATCATCAGCTCAGCCGAATCTCTAGATCACGTGATGCAGCAGTGTCGTCACTCATTAACATGTTGCAGCGGTTTGAGCTCTCGGGCCGCCGCAGGATTCACCGCAGGGCTGCTGGTTACAGCTGAGTCTGCGGTGTGTTTGTGTCTGTGCAGTTCATTACGTCCGTTAACGTGTGACTTCTCCACGTGATCCTGCTGATGAGCTGATGATGCTGAGTGACATCATCAAAGCTGTCCAATCAGTGAGTCAGCTGCCGGCCTGTGTGGCTCCATGTTCACTCCTCATGTTTGTTAAAAGTCAGTGAAAGCAAAAGATCCAAACCACAGGAGTGACAGAGACGTGGTCACGTTTCAGGTGAAGAGGATGATGTCATCAGCGGCTCTTCTTCTTCGTGGCGTTGGAGCAGCGGCATCAGTGAACAGAGTGAACTCTGGGATGTCTGTGGTGATGGATGAGCCTCCTCCTCACATGCCTGTGTTTGTCTTTGCTCCATAAACGTGGAATGTGCAGTTTTATTAGGAGAAGCTGCAGATGTGGAGCTCTGACTGTTTACATGCAGGAAGCATGACGGAGGAGTCCGACACTCGGGGTTTCATATCAGCGAGACGCCGGTCCGGGAGGTCAAACCTCCTGGACTGTAACACGACCCTAAACAGGAAGAAGCAGTGTCTGCTGGGTAATATGAACATGTGGAGTGGATCACACTGTGTTTCAGGAAACATCTTCACCGGACACGTCTGTCTGAGCCGTCCCTGCAGTTTGTCCTGAGGGTGGCGCCAGAGGAGACAGCCTTAAAATCTAAAGGTTCTTCCTCTGAGGGTCATGAACATCCTTTAAAGAACATTAACCCTCTGAGGTCATCAGATGTTTCTGTTAATATCTCTGTGATATTACAGAGTTTAAAAGCTGATAAAATCCGTCGACTTTGTGTTTGATGTTGTTGTGCGATGGCACGTGACTCAGAGCTGAGGCCTCGAAGCAGAAACAGACGCTTCCACTCAGTGATGTCACAACATCTCATTCTAGATTTTATTTTAAACATTTATCTACTATTTCACTCAGATGTTGGTGAGCACATCAGTGGAGCGATGCTTCTGCAGAGGCTCAAAAAGGGGCGTGGCTATAGAAAGAGTTCTGAAAAGTGTGATATAAACACTTTATGTGATTTTCAACCTTTTTAAAGAAATAGTGCAGAAATCCAGGAAATGCCCTCAGAACAAACAGATACTGATCAGAGATTCATGTCAACACTTCCAATAAACAGATGCTCCCACAATGAGTTTTATTCAGTGCAGTCAGAGTTTCCATCTACACACACACCTCAGGCAACAGGAAGTGAAACATCACTGGTGTGGCCATATTTACCTGCAGAACTCTCTCCTGCGTCACTGTGTCTGTGACCCGTGAGGATTTTATCTGTGCAGAACAAATAATATTCAGTTTTACCAGAAAACAATGACGAGATGATGAAGTCTTCCTCCAGGTGTCTCTTTACCATTTATCATGTGCTGTCTCTCCCTCCGACAACCTGAGACAGAGACGACTGGAGACGCATCCACATCTTCATCAAGTCTTCATCAGCTGGAGACAGAGACAGTTCACTGAGAGTTCAACCTGAAACTGTGGAAGTGACAGGGACGTGTGATGTTTGTAGAGAAAATGAATATTTAGTGAAACAATTTTTGTTTTAAATGTCTCCTTTTCCTAAAGGAAGCTTCCTCTGCTGAAGGAGATAAGATCAGCTCTCATCATGGCCGCTGCTCATTTCACTCAGTTTGAACCTTCCTCACCTTTCTGTCATCATTCACCTCCTGTTTCTCCTGCCACTCCCACCTGTCCTGCAGTAAGTCACCTGACTCTCCGCACACACCTGCTCACCTGTTCCCCATCCCCTCGTTAGCTCCACAGTATTCATATCAGTCAGTGTCACTCACTCCCTGCAGGACAGTGTCTCCAGCTCAAGCTCAAAGCTCAAACCCTTAGTTAAAGGTGAGCTTGTTTACCTGAGTCTCACCTGTGTCACTGAGCCGTGACGAGCAGCAGCGAGTGAAGATCACTGAGGGGACAAAAGAGGACAAAGCCTCAGTTGTTGTGGACGTCTCCGAACATCATCGAGGTTTGTTCTAATTATCAGAGGAGACGATCAAACAGCACCAACCCTTCAGATGTCAGAGCTCCGCCTCCAATGATCTAACACACAAATCAAAGCCGTAATTAAGCTTCATAAATCAGGGCTGTGAAACACTCTGCAGCTCTATCACAGAGAGAGAGAGGCGGGCGATCAAAACTGGAGCCGACGCAGCGATGAGACGCAACACGAACAGAAATCTGCTGAGTCTCCAAACGATGCACGGGCATGTCGCGGCGGTGGGAAAATAAAGCTCCATCCAGCAGAGCGTGGATTGTAGCTGACGGCACTTTGACTGTCAATCTCCACCCGGCTGCCTCGTAAAAGACACCAAAACAAACAGCTCCCTCTGAGCTGCGCTAATGTTCCTCATAGCTTCATACAGGGCCAATAAATGCCAGCCGGCTCGGAGGCCGGCGCTGAATAAACAGGGAGATATATTTCCTCTCTTTGTTCCTCTGGCAGCGGGGCCTCCCAGCATAAATTGCAAATAATTGTGGTACCAGAGAGGATTAAGTTCTGCTCGGTTACACACAAAGAAAATAAAAAAATCTGGCTCCAAATCTCAGATTGTGTGATGTGTTTTCTCTTGTTTTCATTTCACAGTCGCCTTTTGTTCCTTTAAAAAAAGAGAAACTGTCTCTGAGGAACCTGTTTGTTAAAGCGCTGGATTTAAAGAGTCAGGAGGAAATCATCTGAGCAACTGAACTCAGGTGAGTCGCTCTCCACCTGAGAACCAGCCAGTGAACTGTGTGACAGTCCTTACAGCGTCTTTCTTGTTTCACTACAACTGTCAAATAAATGGAGTGAAGGAGAAAGAAGAACATTCCCTCCGAAATACAGGAGTGGAAGAACAAAGCAGCATAAAATGGGAATACCTGAGTCGCCTACAAGTTCCATGAAAGTGCATTTAAGTACAGTAATTAGAACAAATGTACTTCCACCACTGCTAATACAATCAGTATTCTTCAGTCTTCAGCACGTGGAGTTCATATTGTTCAATGAGCCAACAGTAAAACTCTTAATCTGAGAGAAAACAAAGATGGCGTCTGTTAAAGAAGCTGATATCAAAAAGATAAAACTAAACCACACAGACACACAAAGACTGTTAACATGAAATAATAAACTCTATATTGATGTCAAACGTATCAACTAATCCTCCATTGCCCCACTGCTCATGACTCCAGTGTTTGTAACATTAGATCATATATGACATTTTATATTGGTAATGAAATGACAAGCTAACACTGGAAATGAAAGGAGATGCTATCAGCTTGCTAACATTAGTTAGCTCAACTGTAACTCCAGGCTAAAGCTAGAAACTAGCTCACATTAGTTAGCTCAACTGTAACTCCAGGCTAAAGCTAGAAACTAGCTCACATTAGTTAGTTCAACTGTAACTTAAGGCTAAAGCTAGAAACTAGCTCACATTAGTTAGCTCAACTGTAACTTAAGGCTAAAGCTAGAAACTAGCTCACATTAGTTAGCTCAACTGTAACTTAAGGCTAACATTAGTTAGCTCAACTGTAACTCCAGGCTAAAGCTAGAAACTAGCTAACATTAGTTAGCTCAACTTTAACTTAAGG
>NW_019524919.1:160273-162773 GCF_002814215.2 Seriola lalandi dorsalis
CAAGTTCTTAATCAGGGGGTCACAAACTGGGTGTTATACTGAGGAGACCAGTGTTCCCAGTCCATGTGAGTGGAGCTGAAGCAGCTGAGTCTCTGGTCTATCAGAGAACAAACAGAGTTCTGCCCTGCTTTCAGCTCAGCCTGGACGCTCCTGAAAGAGCTGCCCAGTCAATGAAAGGAGCCGGTTAATCTTTAAACACAGGCCAAATAGAAGAAGTGGATAGCCAAATAGAGCAGATAAACAGATAGGGCCGCTGACACACTCTCTACACAACATGTCAATGAAACTAAAGCACTTTGAGACTGCAAACACAGAGGATCTGAAAATAACCACATGTTCCCCTGCGTCTGGAGACACGCTGCCAAAAGTACAGGAGGACGTTTGGTCAGGTAACAGAGGTTCATCCTGAGAGAGTGGTCACATGCTGTACAGGTAAGCAGGATGTCAAGCCGCTGAGTGACCCCCTCCCCCCTTTACATACCTGCAGCATAGATTTAGATTCATGGAGTCAGATTTCAGACAAACATCTGTATCGTAGATGATCATATTTCCAAACATAACTGTGTTTATTCACCAGTATTCATTAACATGAGAGCAGGGCTGAGTGGTGGTAACTATGGTGATAGGAAGGTTTGTGCGATGTCTGGATATGTGGCGTGTGTGGAACATCTTGTTTTTCATTTCGGCGCCATGTTGAGTTAGAGCGACGCATGTCACGTGATCTAGAGATTCTGCGTCTCGCCTTCTTTCCACACGTAACGTGTCTCCCAGGACAAACTGATGATGTCATAGTGGCATCATACCAGCAACATTAAAACTCCACTATAGTTTCTGTGTCTGAATCTGAATATGACACAGACATGAAAACATATAAATATATTTTACATTTATTATTATTTTAAGCTTTACTGACATTTTCTGTCATAAATAAATCAGAAATGTATTAATAATGAAAAGAAATTCTAATTCAGGAACCTGTAAAGTCCAGCCACCAGGCACACACAACACAGGAAGTGTGTTCCTGGTGTTATAGAGCAGGGACACTGGAGTGACGGGACAGATGTGTCTGAGCGCCGTCCTGTGTCCTGTGGCCCGTCCAGGAGCATTCATGCTTCTGTATTTGAAGTATTGTGGACAGCGGTCTTTATGGTTGTCATGGTAACACAGTTAAAAACAGCAGATTCAGTGTGAAGTCTCTCAAGTTTCTGATGGTTCTTCCAAACCTCAACACGACGCTCAGCTCAGCAGCGTCTGCTACTTCCTCAATATGACGGCGACGTGTCAGCGGTAAACCTGAAATAAAACTCACTGGACCATGTGAGAGGATCATTAACACTGAAGTCCTGGACTCGGTCCTGGACTCGGTCCCGGACTCGGTCCTGGACACAGACCTGGAGAGAGACGCAGCCAGCGGAGCCTTTCTGAGAGCTTCCAGCCGCTAACAGGCTAATGTCTTCCATCCACAGGAAGACGCTGCAGCCAACAGCAGACACTGATCCAGAAACACAATAAAAGACCTGAGAGTCTTTACACTGAGAGACACTGAGACACGTCCAGCCAAAACCACATGTCAGTGGATTATCAGCTCTGATCCACAGCTACACACAGACACACAACAAAGACTCTGAGAGAATATATTTCCTCTGCTGAGACTGAGACTGATGTTTAACTCACAGAACCATCACATCTGCTTCCTCCAGCGACACAAAAAGACGGGAAGAAGAAAGGAGGACAAGATGGATGACAGAGAGACGATGATGATGGTGAGGGTGAAGAGGAGAAGGGGGACAGGTGAAGGTGGTTCCAGGTGTCACTGATGAGTCGTGACGCTCAGATCATCTCCTCCTCTTCGTCTCTACGAGTCCAGCAACAGGAAACACTTTCTCGTGTTGTGAGCATCCTGCTGTTTGCACTCTGGGCAGGTGGATCAGACTCACCTGAGATTCACTGGGACGTTTTGGTGGTTCTTAGTAACCACTGGTGATTTTAGCAGCAGCTGCTTTAGATGAAACAAGAAAATTACACAGTGTTTGACATCATGTGTTAGTTCATGTCAGTCTGATCCAGGTGAGACACACACCTGTTCTCCCATAAGCCACTTTCTCCTGGAGAATCACATCACGTTAAATCAGTGATTATTTTACCAGGTAACTTTAAATAAATAAACTGAATGTATTATAATATTATTATTAAAGTTTTCAGTGTGTGTTCGGATCATCAGTGTTTGTAGCTGTTTGATGTTTGACATTAAATAGAAATGACCCACTCACCTTTATTCACGTGTTTACTACAAACTCTACAGGCACACCTGTCAATCATCAAACCCAGAACCAGCAGGACAAACCTAAATCTGGTCCTGTGTGGGAGGGGCCAGGAGCCTGTTACCTGTCTGTACCCGGGGGCCCACGTCCCTGATGTGAAAGTGTTTGTTTGAATGACCTCCACTTTTTCCAGTTCAGTCCGTCCAGTTTGACCAGTTTACCTCCACAGGGACATGAGT
>NW_019524919.1:166495-166889 GCF_002814215.2 Seriola lalandi dorsalis
TCGAGATCACTGAGAATGTTCCAGGGATCATTGAGGAGATCTGAGAAACTTGTGAAGGAAAAACAAAACACTGAAGGAAAATGGAAAAGCATTTTCTCTGGTCAAAAGAGTCAATTCAACAGAATTGATTTCTGTCTCTCTGAGTCTCTCTGAGTCTTTGAGTCTCACTGAGTCTCTGAGTCTTTGAGTCCAGTATGAACTGTTTCCTGCACATATTAAAATCAGAGTCCAGACAAAAGCTGTGACGCCTTCAGTACATACTGTGCTTCACAGTGTTGGCACAGACGGAGTTTGATTTGGCACAGTGAGAGCAGATGACTCAGACAGGGCGTGTTGGACATGTTGACCTTTGACCTCTCTGACTGGATCTACAGTATTTAACAGACTGATCACA
>NW_019524919.1:166939-177319 GCF_002814215.2 Seriola lalandi dorsalis
GGGTGGGGGGTGGGGTGGGGGTCCCGCCTTGTTTTTGAGCGGGAAAATGAAGCTTTTTGTGTCATAGTGCAAAGATCCAAAAAGTTTAACCTCCAGCTGTTTGAACATGAAAAGCTCCTAAAAGTGGATGTACAAGGTTTCCACCGGACAGAGCGACGTGGTGACGTCAGACTGCTGCTCAGTGGATTACTCTACTTTTACTAGGATTTCTCTGATGAGCTGAACTTTCTATCACGTGACGCTCAGATGACGCTCTGACCTGCACCTCCACACAGAGCTCGTACCTGCAGCCCTCCTCCTCCTCCTCCTCCTCCTCCTCCTCCTCCTCCTCCTCTTCCTCCTGGGGAGGGGAGCTGAGCCTATAGATCCATCATGCATTAGACAGAAAATACACATACATACGTACATACACTTGAGCCTATATAAAAGCAGTGTGCACTTTGCATTTCATAACTCTATAAAGACAAACTCTAGTTTATCAGAAGATATGGAGACGTAACTTGTATAAAACAAAGAGGAATAATTCAGGAGAAACATGCACAACAGGCTGGTGTGGGGGGGTCAGCTCCACCCGGCCCTACCTTAGCTGCTCTGATATGTGAGTTGAGTGTGTGGCGGCACACCAGTCTGTCCGGAAATAAGGCACAAACACCCAGTCCTCTGGATCTGCAGGGGGAACGAGCTTATTGGCTTTTGCACAAAAGTTTAAAAAGGCACATGAACACTGCAACAGAGACACGTCCGAGCACGTCTCCGTCTCTGACTGAGCCCCTCACAACAAGTGGAAAATAATCAGCCAATGAGATGATTCCACCTGCAGCCAATAACAACGCAGCCTCCAGACTTTTCTACAATCAGCTGTTTGAGAAAAACTGTGCAAAGTTTTTGATTGTGAACTTTGCCGCTGTGCAGATTCTTTTTCACTTGTTTTGAGTTTATGTCTCAGTCAAAGACCAGATGTTCGGGTCAGACAGATGTGTTTGCAGTGAACACCTCAGCTGCCTCAGTCTCCTCACAGCTGTCAGTCCGTCCGTACGTGAAGAGTTGTAGAACCATGTGTGTATAAATCCAGCAGTGTACCAGTCCACCTCCAGTCCGGTTCCGGACTGGATCCAGCCCGGATCCAGTCGGGGTCAGTAGTCTCTCAGCTGCCCATGGGTTTGAAGGATCCGTCCGGCAGCTGTCTGAAGATGCCCCGTAACGTGTCCAGCTCGCGGGTCAGGTGCTCCACCCTCCGCCTCAGTCTCTCGTTGTCGGTGGTCAGCTCCACCACCTTCTGCTGCGTCTCCATGTTGCGCATCTTGGCCTTGTCCCTGCTCTTGCGCACGGCGACGTTGTTGCGCTCGCGCCTCAGCCGGTACTCCGGACTGCTCTTGTCGACGTGCTTCTTGGTCTTCCCGCCTCCCCGCTGCTGCTCCAGCAGCTTCATGCCGCCCTGCTGCGGGTGCTGGTGCGGGTGTTGGTGGTGGTGCTGGTGCGGGCTGGGCACCGGGGTCGGCGGAGGAGTCGGGTGGCCCGGCTGGAGGTGCATGGTGGTCTGCGCGCAGTGCGCAATCTGGTACTGGAGGTGCGGCATCTGCGGCGGCTGCTGCTGCTGGGAATGCTGGGAATGCTGGGAGTACTGCTGGGAATGCGGGTGCGGGTGGTGGTAGGTGGGGGGCATGCCCGGGTTCAGGTCCTCGTCGTCCCGGGGCTCCTGCTTGATGGCCACCGGCCGGATGCGCGGCTCGTAGAGCGGCTCCAGCTTGGACTCCATGTAGTTGGACATGTAGAGCTGCTGGGGCCCCGGGCCCCCGCACGGCACCGACTCGTACTCCCCGTTCATGATCTTGAGCTTGTCCTGGCGGGAGCTGTGGTGGAACAGGTCGGCCAGGAAGTCGTCGTTGAAGGCGGACGGGTCTATGTAGGCGCTCAGGTCGATGGAGGTCTCGTTGTCTCCGATCTCACCGCCGAGGTCTGCCGGGTCTCTGTAGCCGGAGGGGGGCTGCTGGCCGTGGGTCAGGCTGCTCATCAGGGGTCGGGGCGCGACCTCGTACAGGTTAGAGAGCTCCATGGAGAATCTAAACCCGGGCAGACATGGTGACGAGCTCCGGGAATCCAGTTTGGTGAAAGTCAGGTCCTGCGTCGGGTCCTCAGGTGAGGGGGGGTCAGAGACCTGCAGACATGCAGTGAACGGGCTCTGCAGCCGGGGACACTGGGACAGGTTGGTGTGTGAGAGCAGAGAGGAGCGGAGTGAGGCGGCGGGAAGTCGGTCTGATTCTCCTGCTCAGTAAACTCTGAGCTGTCAAACTGTGGTTATATAGCAGGAGGGAGTGGGCGGGCACACACACACACACACACACACACACACACACACACACACACACACACACACACACACACTCAGTCCAGGGATTTAACCCACCGTCGCTGCACAAACGTTTTCTGAGGAAAACTAGAATAAATGTTAAATACAGTCTGTTCAGCCTCTTTTAACCAACTCCGTGTAGAAATCAGCGCATGTTTTCGTCCGTCAGGACACGATGCATGAGAGTTCAGATCAGATCAGATGGAGGAAGAGTCGGTCCACACTTCGGCTCAAACCAACTGCAGAAAAAACTTCCATTTCCACGTGTTTCACACCAAATTTTAACCGGAAGGTTTGAGTTTTGTTCCTTTTAAAATGAGCGTCAGTCAAAACTGAGACACGATCCAAATGAAAACTAGTGTTACATAATTAAAGCTGTGAAATTTAGGGGAATATACTAAATATTAACTTCAGTGTGGGTTGAAAGATTTCTCCTTCTGCAGCAGAGGAGACGGTAAATGGACGGAGTTGAGGAGGTGCAGGTTGGAGTCTCTCCTCTGACAGTAGAAGAGGCTGCAGAGAGCACGCGCATCACATCTTCATGTTCAGGACGATTTGATGAAAATGAATTCTGTGCATCAGGCCGATAATAAACATCTGTCCTCAGGTCACTGACTCTGAAACCAGCTGCTGCAGAAAAGAGGATTTTTCTAAATAAAGACAAATAAAACAAAATTCGTAATGAGACTAAACGAATATAAATACATGAATATTTCTTTTATTGTCATGTTTGTGTCTAAATCATATTTATGAAGCGTAATATTATATTTTAATGTGACACCGTGATTTAGTTCAATTAAACGGGCTCCTGGTGTGTGTGTGTTTAAACTTCCCGTCATCCCCCTCGTGTTTTACCTGCTCCTGTAGGTGAATGATCCGGGGCCGGGGTCCCTGCAGGGGCAGCAGGGGTAACAGGGGCAGCAGGGGTAACAGGGGCAGCAGGGGTAACAGGGGCAGCAGGGGTAACAGGGGCAGCAGGGGCGACAGGGGTAAGAAGGTTCATGTCCGGGCTGTGAGGGTTTCTCTGGATGAAGTGAGTGAGTCGCTGAACAAACGGACTGGAGCGCCCTCTGTCGGCAGAGCGCGGCGCTGTGTGAGGAGGAGCCTCCTCCCTCATCTGTAGAAATCATTTATTTATTTATTTATTTCAGTTTCAGTTCATTCACTTTCTATATGTTTTATTACATGTTTATAATTTATTCCCCTTCGTTTCTGAGAGACAGTAAATCTGTTTCTTTTTTCATCATCATAATAAAAATTATTTAACAGAGTCCAGATTCAGGCTGAAACCAGTTATTAATGAAGGTCATTGAGGATATTAGAGGGTCCTTGAGGGGCTCCCAGACTTCATATCAGACGTTTCCAGGCATCCTTGAGGACTTGGTGGATTCATGTCCCTGAGCTGCTGAATGTTGTACAGGGGTGAAATGGCTCTGAATAAGTTTCCAGGGGTCATTGAAGAGGTTCCAGGAGTCCACAATGAGGATATACTGATCCTTGAGGACATTTTATGGACACTGAATATATTCTAGGGGCAGTTGAAGTGATTCTAGGTCCTTAAGGAGGTTCAAGGGGTCATTGAAGAAGTTCTAGAGTCTGTGAGACGGTTCCAGGAGTCACATGATCCATTAGGTTCTAGGTCCTGGAGCAGGTTGAAGAGGTGCTTGAGGTGTTTATAGTGATCCTTGATGGACCTTGGAGATGCTCTAGGGGTTCTTAAGGAGGTTCCAATCATCCTTGAATGAGTCCTTGGGTTCTATATCTATAGTTCTTCAGAGGGTTCAAGGTTCACTGGTAGGTCCTTGAAAGCTTAAAGGAGTCCCTGAAGAAGGTCATCAAGAAACGTTCCAAGGATCCTTGAGAATGTTCTACCTGACCTTTAGGAGGTTCTTGGGGCTCTGGTCTTCAGTGGATTCTCAATGAGTTTTTATGGATCTTCGTGAGGTTCTATGAGCGTTTGAGAGGATTCATAGGGTCATTGAGGAAGTTCCAGGGCAGGAAGATCCTTGAGGAGTTTTTATGGACCTTGGAGAGGCTCCTTGGGTCCTTGAGTAGGTTCAGAAGCTCCTTGAGGAGTTTCAGTGAGTGTCTGAGTCTCATACATACTTGAAAAAGTTCCAGGGACCTTGAAATGTTATGTGTTCTTTGAGGAGGTTCCATTGATCTTTTAAGGATCCTTGAAGGTGTACAATCAGTCCTCAAGGAGATTCAAGGAATAACTAATGAAGTTCAAAGCATTCTTTCAAGAATTTCAGGAGTTCCCCAAGAAATTTTCAGTGGTCCTTATGGAGGCTCCAGGGTTCCCTGAAAGGTTTTAGCAGTGCAACATTAAGTTCAGGAGGAGCTTGTAATCCTTGATCCACAAGGAGGTCCAGCAGGTTTTGACAGTGTTCTCGAGTCCTTCAGCAGGTTCTCTCACGGAGGTCATTGAGGAAACTGAGTCGGTTCATGGTTTAATTTCAGACGTTCTATGGATCCTTGAGAAGGATCAAGGGTTCTTGAGAAACTTCTGGTCTCCTTAAAGGCGGTCGAGGTATCAATAAGTTCAAGGAGGTTCTCGAGATCACTGAGAATGTTCCAGGGATCATTGAGGAGATCTGAGAAACTTGTGAAGGAAAAACAAAACACTGAAGGAAAATGGAAAAGCATTTTCTCTGGTCAAAAGAGTCAATTCAACAGAATTGATTTCTGTCTCTCTGAGTCTCTCTGAGTCTTTGAGTCTCACTGAGTCTCTGAGTCTTTGAGTCCAGTATGAACTGTTTCCTGCACATATTAAAATCAGAGTCCAGACAAAAGCTGTGACGCCTTCAGTACATACTGTGCTTCACAGTGTTGGCACAGACGGAGTTTGACTTGGCACAGTGAGAGCAGATGACTCAGACAGGGCGTGTTGGACATGTTGACCTTTGACCTCTCTGACTGGATCTACAGTATTTAACAGACTGATCACACAGGAGAGAAGTGACACTTAATTTTCACTCTGTCACTTTATCCTGAATTTAAACAGCAGCAACATAAACACTCGTGGTGCGTTCACTGACTTCTTCTTCTTCTTCTTCTTCTTCTTCTTCTTCTTCTTCCAGCTGAAACAAACTTTTTTTATACAAAAATGTCATGGGGAGAAAAAAACCCTGATGACGTTATCTCAGTCTACAGATATCTGACAGGTGTTGCTAACTGGAGGTGTGAAGTTTGACAGATGTTTGAGGGTTGGGCTGCAGCTGTGGGACTAGTCTAACCACATTGCTCGGTGGATGAATACGTTGTTTTCAAAGTGTTGAAGTGACACGTTGAAGCTGCCGAGACAGGACTGTGTTTAAATGACACAGTGACAGTTTTAGCTGCTGAACAAAAGTTAAAATCGCACAAGTCAACTTGGAGTAACAATTTAAAATGACTGTTCATCAGATGTGAACATGGCTCAGGGTAGACGTGGCTGATTCCAACATGAATGATAAAGATCAGTCAAGTCTTTACTATTTTCTATTGTTTCATGTTGGAAATAAACATGATAATTAAACTGCTGCTGTTTATCTTTACAAAAGTTCATAAATTCGTTGTAACAACTTTTATTTGAAAGTTTTAGCGTGTAGAACTCAAAATCTGACGTTTTTATAAATATGAAAGATTAACTATCTGAACAAAACAGAATTAGTCGCCACAACTGTAAGTAGTTTGAGTTGGCCTCAAAATGTAAAAATGTAGTGCCATAAGCTGCTTTGAAATTTTAAGTTTTCTGAACCTTTTGATTTCTGCAGTGCAGAGAGAAATCAAGAGGGAATGGCAGTATCCGGTGCTGAGGAAGAGGAGGAGGCAGTTAGACCTGCACGAGCATCTCCTGCTGTGTGATGTTAAAGCTTTCAGGTGTTTATGATGAAGTACAGGAAGTGGGAAGTTGCAGTGATAAGGAAACCAGGGAAAGACCCATCACATCCAGTGAACTATAGACCCACAGCTCTGACATCACACATAAAGATAATGGAGAGACTGATGACACAAAGATTCAGATTTTGTATGAGAGCAAAAGAAGGCTGTCGACTGTTAATACAGGGGATAATATATGAAATACATTATATTATATATTATTATATCATATCAAATATAATAATAATATGATAGGAATTGCAGTTAGAACATATAATTGGATTTAAGACTTTTTATCTGATTTATTCAGGTCAGAACTGAACGAGTCTTATCAGGTGAATATGTACAGATAAAGGAGCTCCTCAGGGCAGTGTATTTAGCCCACTACTCTTTTTAATTAACTCAGCGTTGGACAGTTGTTGTCCAGCATTAGAATAACACTCATCGGGGTGTCGTGTGGCGTAGTGGTCTAAGCAGGCGCCCCATGTGTAGAGGCCACAGTCCTCGCTGCAGTCGGCCCTGGTTTGAGTCCTGCATCGGACGGCCTTTGCTGCATGTCATTCCCCCTCTCTGCCTCCCCATTTCCTGTCTCTCTATTGTACTATTAAATAAAGGCATAAAAAAGCCCAAAAAATACACTTATAAAAAAAAAAAAAAAAAAGAATAGTAATCATCAGCCCTGATCATCACTGTTACATCATCATCACTGTTGCATCATCAGGACTTTAGTCAAATGTTTCTATTCGTTTCTCAGGTCTTGATTATTTCATATATTGATTGTGGTTTATGTTTGTCTGCAGGTTTGTGTTGGAGCTCAATCCGTCTGTCAATCAGCTCCGTCAGGTAGAGGTGGAACAGGTGTGCATCATTAGGTCTGTCAGTACTGAGGGTCTGGGCTTCACTGGTGTGAGTGGAGATAAAGGACGGATGAAGCTGGTGCACTGATGAGTCATTTCTTTGTTCTCATTGTAGATTGTCATTGCCAGTGGTAACAGAGATCCAGGTTGTAGCAGGTGTGTGGGGGTTGTTGTGCTCGAAGACTCAGGTGTTTGTTGAGCTCACCCCCAGACTCACCTGAGCAGGTGGTACGGTCCAGTCAGGTAAGAAGGAGAAGGTAAAATGCTGTTTGGTGGTCAGTAGAGGAGAGACAGAGGAGGTGACAGCTGTTGTCAGGCTGCACTTTTTAATTCTTTGTTGTGGCTGAAGTTATTTTGTTGATGTTGTTAATATTTATAGGTATAGGTATCACATTTTGAGCTCACACCTGTCGACCTGCTTTTGGAACATCCCTTAAAAAGTTTCTGATGCCCAAACTCCATCACCTGCCCTTCACACGTTCATGTTCTGGAAAAGAGGAAGTTGATGTGGTTGAAAAAAGATCATATTCATAGGGATTGATGTTTTGAGTAGAAAAAGGTGTTTGATACACAGATAGAGAAGTGAGCAAAGAACCACGAGTCTGTAGATTTCTGGTTTGATGCAACATTAACATGGACTGAACATGTTCAAAAGATAAACAGCAAGTGTAAAAAGATGTTCAGAGTGAGGAGAGAGCTGATCTGCAGTCAAACATATTCACGTAGAGCTGATCGCATCAGTGACTGTGACTTTTGGTTCAGCAGCAAAAACCTCATTGAACAGGTTAAAGTGGCTGTTTCACATTACGGTTCTGGAAATGTTCCAGCTTTGGTTGGAGACAGGTTATAAACATTATATCAGACGTTTGTCCCAGTGTTTACTGAAGGATAAAGATCATAATACAGGAAGCACAGGTTTTGCTTTTGTTTTTTTATTTCCATACACAAGCATCACAGCAGGAGATTCAGTTTGACATCTCAGCCTGGTCCAATACTGACTTGATGTTCATTATTTTCATATTTCTAAATCCTTTACATTTAACACAGTCAAATACTTCTATCAATCTAATCTCTGACTTCTCAGTGTTTTATTAACGCTGCCTAACCCGAGCACCAAACTGCTTTACGGCATGATCACCTGTCGCAAACTACAATCATAGAACTCAACACTATAACAAATAATGAAAAAAGAAGTATAACCTCAGCATGATGCACTTTTCAACATATACTATTATACAGACTAATACATTTGGATTCTAATCAACATGTTCTCACAGCATGTTTTATCAAAAAGTAAGATTTCTACTTCACTGGCTCTCACAAGGAGAGCACCTCAACACACCAGACTCCCTCAGGATTATGTGAGTGCTGTCAAATAGTGGAATCAGTGGAGCGAGTAAAAGTCTGAACAACAAGAAACACTGAAGAGGAAGGCTACTCCGTCATCTGACCCTGAGCCAATCAGCTGAGTGCGTGAGAGAGAAAAGATATAGACACAGATTTATCCCCGTTAGTGTGGACATGACCTGAGACTTCTGTTTATCAAGATCCCAGGAAAACAAATCTCAACTGACAAATAATTATCATCACACCTGTACAGCTGTGTGTTCATGTGCTCTGCAGGTGACTGTTGTCAGACAGGAACTTAAACATCATTGATCCGCTGCTATTTTTTTCAGTTCTTTGTGTCACTTTGTTGCTGTAAAACTATAAATTCTCTCACTGTGGACTAATAAAGGAATATCTTATCTTATCTTATCTTATCTTATCTTATCTTATCTTATCTTATCTTAGCTTATCTTATCTTATCTTATCTTATCTTATCTTAGCTTCAGGGAACGTTAGCAGAATGTTTCACATTTAGTTTCAGTGACATTAATCTGACATTATCATCATGATGTAAACAAACACCAACAGGAACAAAATCTGATTCTTTTAATGATATTTAATGTTTTACATGTTTAATGGAGGAGCTGGTGTCAGTACAGTCCTAACACAGCTGTTAAACATCAACATAATAATAACATGGCACATTTACATTCCTCCACTATTAAACTAAATGAGAAAATGTTTAAATATTATGACAGTGTTTTGACTGGTTTGTGACGGGTGTATTTTCAGTTTTAAGGCTTCCTCCATCATGTTGTAACACCTCACCTGTCAGTTTATCAGCTGTTTGTCTTCAGTATAAAGTATCTGGAGTTGACTCTTTGAGCAGCAGAGGGACAGGTGAGCAGGTCAGAGGTGATGACAGTGACAGTGTAAATATAAACAGGTATAATTAGGAGTTTCAGGCTGATTAAATCTCGTCATTCAGAGATGAAGTCACACATTTGACTAACCTCACATTACATAAACAAAACCGACAGCCCTCTCCTATTGGTCGGATGAGATGTCAATCACGGGGTGCATTGCATCACTCTGCCACACACTCACCTGTGATTGGTCCGCCGCTCGCTTCGCTGCCTCCTCCTGGCCTCTGATTGGCTGACCCTGGACATTGCCGTACATGGTAAAAGAGATTTCGCAATCGGCTCCTCTCCATGTTCCAAACAAAAACACTCAGAGCTCTGACACACGGAATTAAACTCCAACTTTCTGCCTGAACTTTTACCGCTTTGACGAATGGTTGACCCCACCGCCGCCCAGTGAAGGTAAACGGTGTTTTAAACTGTTTCTGGGTCTGAAAAAGCAGCGCTAACAGGGACGTTAGGGCTGGTTAGCACCAGAAGCTAACTAGCTGGCTAGCTGCCCGGCTGAACGGGCTTTTCAGAACAAAGTGAAAATGTAGTTTCGTTTGTGTTTAAAGCCGAACTAGACTCGTGTCCGTGTCTGTGTTCAGAGTGGGGAGGCTTCATGTTTACACCTAATGCCGTGAATCGACGGTTCGCTGCTTCGAGTGAACAAAAAGTTGTTAAAAGTGCCCGTGAATTCAGGATTCACGGATCGTGTCGGTCCGTCGGAAGTGTCAGGGTGTTTGTCGTGTTTTTATTTCAGTCAAGCCGAATGAAAGTCTCGTAAAGACTGAGGTTTGAGCTTAGCCCCGCATGACTCCGGAGTTCCCCTCTCTCGGCATAAAGAGAGCCGACGATGATGCAACACCAGGCAACAGCCGGAGCTCCGCTGGTTTCACCCGGAGCGCTTTTCACTGCGCACAGCTGACTGGCTGCATGGCAACGCGCCGACCAATCAGAGCGGCGCTGCTAATTGCCGTGCGGAACAAAAAATCCAACCAATTATCGCGTCAGATATCCGCTGCTGCTCTGAGAGACTAGGGTGGGGGGGGTGTTTGAGAGCAGCAGCACCGGTGGG
>NW_019524919.1:177339-183164 GCF_002814215.2 Seriola lalandi dorsalis
GGGGGGTGTTCCTGACTGATGGATTGAGGTCAGCTGAGAATCTGCAGAGCTAACTGCAGATGTGAAAGAAGGGATGTCATTGGTTCCTTCACAGCCTGACAAGCAGAGAGAGCTGGCATGATCAGGTGATTAATCAATTAACTGATCAACAGAAATGAGAAGTATAAATCTGAAACTGAAAATAATAATAAATACGATTTTTAATATCGTGCAGCCCTAATTTGGATATTGCACGTGACCATATTGTGATTTTTAGTTATAGTTTGATTGATTTTGCAGCTCTACAGCAGATCAATCGATTACAGTAATAACCGAGTTGCTGCCCTAAAGATTTCATGATCATAGTCTATTGTAGAGATCTACTGTAATATTGTTGTGTGGTCTCTGAACAACTACGGATCTGTTGGCAGAATATTCCTAATTATATTTTCATGAGTTTATAATCACCTGATACTAAGAATCGTGTCTTCGTTAGCTTCATATTTACACAGGGAGCAGCCATGTTGCACCATGTTTCTACAGTAGCCCAGAACGGACAAACCTACCACTGTTTCTAAAGAGGGACTTTCAACGTATCTTCTCCTTCACGCTTGGAAAAGGAGGGGTCAGGGGAAGGGGAGGGGGGGGGGGCACTCCACACTCGTCCTTTAACGGTTAATCTGCTGCTTATTTTCAGTCCCAGCTGGCGTCTTTAAATGTCTTGTTTTGTCCGAACTGTCCTGAACATGTTGAGTTTACAGGTCTGTGTCTGAACAGGTGGCGTATTAAATATTTATAGATGTATTAAACTCGTGTTGTCTCAGTAGAGTAGATGTGCCTGAAGGTTTTTACTCATAACATTAGAGGAAACAAATTCAGGACGATAAAGTCAAACCTGCATCATATCACTACAGAGTGTGTCGGCCTGTGATTGGTCAGTTAACCTGTTCCTCTCTCGTCCTCAAGGGTCTGTCCAGGTGAACCATCTTCTTCTTCTTCTTTCCCTTTTTCATCTCTACACCTGAGGAGACTCTGGACGGAGATCAGCACCTGCAGGCAGCACATCCAAATGAGCAGGCCGTCGCAGCCGAAACTAACCACATCTGACCACAACGGCGTGAGCGTCATCCAGAGTCAGGCCCACGCCTCCTCCTCCTCTCTTTCGGCGGCTGTAGCCGGACTGCAGCAGGTCCCCCAACTCGTTCCCGCCAACTCTTCAGCCGGAGGCGGCAAGGCCCTCCCCCCCAGCAAGATGAAGAAGCCCCCAGCAGACAAGGACAGCGAGGAGTACCGCCAGCGCCGCGAACGCAACAACCTGGCGGTGAAGAAGAGCCGCATGCGTAGCAAGCAGAAGGCGATGGACACGCAGCAACGCGTCAACGAGCTGAAGGAGGAGAACGAGCGGCTGGAGGCCAAGATCAAGCTGCTGAGCAAAGAGCTGAGCGTGCTCAAAGACCTCTTCCTGGAGCACGCCCACAACCTGGCCGACAACGTGCAGCCGCCAGCGGGCGCCGAGGGCTCCAGCCCCGCCCCTAACAATGCCTCCACCAATGGGCAGTGAGGGCGGGGCCACGGGGGATGTTTGGTATCTGCAGCTTTTCTGGAAACTTTGGAAACATGGCGTCACATCTTCACGGCTTTTCTTTGGTTTATTAGTTCTTTTCTCATTTTTACTCCTTAACGACACATTTACCAAAATGTCCATCGAGGTCCTGGAAAACCTGGAAAGTTCTGACAAATAAAAACAGAAGCCAGGGTCCGGAAACGTCATACAGATCTATGATTATAGTATCGTATGAAGTTTTAATTTATTGAATCAGTTTTAAAAGACTTTTAAAGTGAAAACCAGCCACAGAAACTTTTCAAATTCAAACTCTGTCCTGGAAAAGTTCTTGAACTTTGGCCTGTGACAGAAGGTGAACCTGACCCAGGGTTGAAAGGTCACGTCGTGTTATGGATTGACTGATTGATTGGAGAGATGTGAACTCCAGTAAGAACTCACCTGCAGTGACACTGGACCAGCGTCTCCTGAGCTTCCTCTTCCTGTCGGCTGGACGTGGACGCCGCAGGACGAGACGTTTGACTCTGCGCCTCCTCAGCTGCATATGACGGTGTAAATTCTTAAATTCCCTTTTTCTAGGATGTGTATTTTCTTCTGTCGTTCTGCAAAGAGTTTTTGACAAATGTCTAGTTCACAAAATCTAATGAGAGAATTTCTAAAGTCGTTCACTACATGTTGATGTTTAAAGGATGATTCTGGTTTTTAAGCCAAAATGACACATTCTTTTAAGACTCAGTATAAATACTTCATGAACTTTTGATACTCTCCATAAACTCCTTTAACTTCACTGAACAATATGTGTAAATACAGAAAACATCAGAATTGTCCTTTTAGCAGTTTGTTTTATTACCAGAGTCTCACTGTTCATGTTTGTGTCTGAGTCCGTTCTGCAGAGACGAGACGGGTGTTTGATTTACTGCCTGGGTCACCCTGTCCTATCTGTGGCTGCCGCACCTGCAGGTCAACTCACCTGAGTGTGGGCCTTAAACAGGTGTCCTGGAAAACCTGGAATACTTTATTCTATATTTCCGAGGATGAGAGAGAAACAGAGCTTCCTGTTTTTACTTTGAGCTGATGATGAAGTTCATCATGATCTTTCTAATCTGAGTCTGAGACCTCCTCCAGCAGGTCACATGATTAAGTTCTTTCCAAATTTATATTTTTCAACGATTTTTCTCGAATACGTTTCTGAAATACTGGAAAGTTTCACCTCTTTAAGTCTCCAATCATTTTTCATTTGACACAATGTGGAGGTTATTTCCCAGAAACCCGTGACATATTAAAACGAGGCTTTGAGTCATTAATAAAAGTCCTGGAAAAGGATTCTGTTAAAGAGTGAGAGACCTGGTCAACCAGCGGCCGTTTGTACAAACACTTAAGTTTTCTACTTACGGAGAAATTCAGTTCTCTTGCACAGACTCTTAAAGTGTTCCCTTAGTTAAGAAGAAAAGAAAGTTGTCTACAGCAGCGAAAGAGATTTTACAGTGTTAAAATTCTACTGTTTCCATGGAGACCATTGATTTGCGACTTCACCATGGTGACCTGTGGTCGCTAAGCTCTTTTAGTGCAACAGTTTGACTGACTTTAGTGATTCCTGAAGTTTAAGACGGAGATAATGAGAAAAATACTTCAGTGACATTTTAAGGAGAAAACTTAAGGTGTTTGTTTTAAAGAAACTTTAAGTCAGACTTTAAGGAAAATCTTAACTTAAGGTGTTTTGTGCAGCTGGCCCCAAGTCTCTCTAGGAAAACCACACTGAGCTGTGTCTCATTAAAATCATCAATCAATCGATCAATCAGTTCTGCGTTGTGGTTGAAAAGCTGTTTGGATCAGATTTATTGATTTAGTTTCAGCTCATATTTCTTTAGTGTCACTGACGTCACTGCAGGAGAAGACAGACTTACAGCGACTGAATCTCTGTGACATCACAGGTCTGACTCAGAGCTCTCACAGCTGGAACCAGATGTTCTCCCTGTTGAATCCACAGCCACAGATGTGACAGTCAGACCCAGCTGTGTTGCTGCGGAGCTCCACCCCCCACCTGGTGGAGAGTTCTGACAGGTGTGTGTGTGTGTGTGTGTGTGTGTGTGTGTGTGTGTGTGTGTGTGTGTGTGTGTGTGTCCAGACACCTCAGCTTTAATTAAATCCAGTTTTAAACCGGGGCCAGGTCGTTAGCCGTCTGCTAATGAGATATGAGCAGATCTGGACAGGCCCCCCCGCCCTGTCAGCACGCAGCATGCCGCGCAGGGGGGCGGGGCCGCGGCGTGTTGCTATCAGGTGTTATAATTAAGAGCTTTCTGCGGGTGTGGATCTGTCTTCACCTCCTGCAGGAATGTTGTTGTGTCTGATCCTGCTGCTCCTCCTGATCCCGCCACGTCCCCGTCAGGCTGCGACACCGCACACGCCGCTGATGATGTCATACACAGACACTGTCAACAATCCAACAGTGTTTGTTTACGGACGGAGTCTGACTCTCCTCAGGATTCAAACCTGCAGCTCCTTCAGAAAATCTTTCTTCTGGTTTTAACACCTTAAAGTTTTTACTTCACACTTGAGACACCTGAGGTTTAATTTCTCGTTAGCTGAGGGAGTTACTGAAGGACGCTGTGAGGAATCTCTGAAAGGTTTCCTTAGTTTAAAAGTTGGTTGATTTTACAGCAGTAAAGTTGTTCTGCATCACTCGGGGTTTCTCTTCCTGGGATGAGTTCATCATCTTCCTTTGTCACCAGAAACTCAGACATGTTTCAGTTAAGATACAGTCAGAGGAACCTTTAGTTTTTCCCCTTACCTTTGGTCTTTAAGGTGTTTCAGCGTAACTGATTTTAAGTGATTCCCTAAGTTTAAGACAAAGATAAGGAGAAAACCTTAAATACTCAGGTGAACACTTTAAGGAAACCTTGAGGATAAAACCTTACGGGTGTTTTGTGTATTTTAAGGAAACATTCACTCAGACTTTAAGGACTTGGATGTGTTGTCGTGTCTTCATCCATCAGTCTTCAGTACAAACACGTGTTGGTCGTTGTGGTGTTTATCCTGAGACATGAGCAGCTCTGACACCGTGACACTGTCCTCAGTGAGGTCCTCAACATGTGTGTTTAAATTCACTCATTATTAAAGTGCAGTTCGTCTTTAATCAGATAAATGAGATAAAAACATGAGACTCTTCCTGTCTCAGCTCAGCAGGTTACTGCAGGTTTCAGATTTGGTCCGTCTCAACTCCTTTTCACAAAACACGTTAGCCTCTCGAAAATTCAAGATGGCCGCCATTTCTGGCAAGGAAATGTTTTTATTTTTGCAATGAGTTCATCCATTATTTTCTCATGAACAATCCAGGTGTCAAATCTTTTCAACAATGAAGAAGGGGAAAAGCTCGCTAACTAGCCTAGCAATATCGAGTTAGCTAGCGAGCTAATGTTGAGACGAGTAGACTGTGGACTCGTACAGAACCTTTGGTTCTCATAGTAAATGATTTGTAAATACATTGTTTCATATTTAATATTTCACATCAGATGTCATAAATTGCACAAATGAAGAAATATCCGAGTTGTGAATTCGACATCCTCAGTCTAAAATATGAGATTAAAATCCAAGGTCATTGAAATCCGTCTGAGGGGAAACAAATGTTTCCTGTGACAGGAACGGCGGCCTGAAATTTCAAGAGTCTCATGGGATTTTTAACTGTTAAATGCGTTTCACAGTTGTAAGATTATTGCAGTTATCTGATGTTTGAACCTGCTCAAACATGATGATGATGATGATGATGATGATGATGATGATGATGTTGAACATTGTTGAGATATTTTAAAAATGACTGGAGCAGCGCTTTAAACAGCTGAGCTGGAGTGTGACTCACTGCTGTGGATCTCTGGTATCAGTAGCTCAGAGTCCGTGTGTGTGTCCGTGTGTGTGTCCGTGTGTGTGACAGTGTGTGTGACCGTGTGTGTGTCCGTGTGTGTGTCCGTGTGTGTGTTTACATTGTTTGAACTGTCAGAAACGTGTTGTCATGGGAATGTTTCCTGCTCGCCGATTACAGCCTTCATCTTTTTCACTTTTCTATCATCAGTTTTTCTACACGTCTCTTCCAAACAGCAGCATGTTTATAGAGAAGTCTTTGCATGGGGGGGGGCACTGTGTCAGAATAAAAGAAACAGATGAGAGTCTGTTGTTTCCTGTAAAATAACCGGATGTGTCGGGTGTTTGTCGTTTGCTTGGGTCTGAATGTTGCTGGGCAGCATTTCTCTGTCACTGTCACTCAGCTTTTTTATATCACAGGAGTCGGGGGAGA
>NW_019524919.1:183184-185707 GCF_002814215.2 Seriola lalandi dorsalis
GGGGGGGGGGTTGCATTGTAAATTAAAATTGACTATAAAAGTTGAACCTTGTGTTTTTGTCTTTCATATTAAATGTGCAGATTGGAGGACGAGATGAAATGATATTACTTGATTGATTATAATGATTGAGTCACATTGAGAACTGTGTGGATCTTAACAACATTAACATGTCTGTAAGAAACTGAAGCAGTTCTTAAGGGAAGAACTTGATCTATTGATTGGACTTTATTTTGAAGGTCCATGTGTTCTCTGATGACGTCACGTCATAGAAGATAAACGCTGGTTTCAGTCAGCTGGTACACGAACCAGCAGCACTCAGCTCTGTGGGATTCACAGTCACCGTCTGTATTTCAAGACATTTTTATTTGTTGGAAGGTCGTCAGAAGATCTGGGCCTGGTTCAGGATCAGGATCTGGTTCAGGATCAGGATCAGAGTGAATCAGATGTTTAACATCTGTTATTCTCTGACAGACGGTGAATCATTGTTGAGGTCATTTATTTCACACAGACAGAAACAGGAACGAGACGCTTCAGCTGATCTCAGGACAGTTTAGAATACACACAGTTGGTCTCAGGACTCTCACATCATGTCTCTGTTTCAAACACCACAGATCTCAGATCAGAGATCAGAGGCATCAGTCTCCACCTGAACCAGAGGTCGTTCCTCTTCAAGTCTGTAACTGATAAAAAGGTCAATATGTCACAATAATAATAACGTATGAACTGACCCAGTTTTAACCCTGAGGAAGTGACTCACTTCCTGTTTGTAAAATCATGTCGATGTTTCAGAAATGATCACATTTCAGTTTGTGATATAATACTGACAGTGATGACCCCTCCTCTTCCTCTTCTTCCTGCTCTTCCTGTTTTTCCTCCTCTTCCTCTTCCTCTTCTTCCTCCTCTTCCTGTTTTTCCTCCTCTTCCTCTTCCTCTTCTTCCTCCTCTTCCTGTTTTTCCTCCTCTTCCTCTTCCTCTTCTTCCTGCTCTTCCTGTTTTTCCTCCTCTTCCTCTTCCTCCTCTTCTTGTTCTTCCTGTTCTTCCTCCTCTTCCTGTTCTTCCTATTCTTCCTCCTCTTCCTCCTGTTCTTCCTCTTTCTCTTCTTCCTCCTCTCCCTGTTTTTCCTCTTCTTCCTCCTCTTTTTCCTCTTCCTGTTCTTCCTGTTCTTCCTCCTCTTCCTCCTGTTCTTCCTCTTTCTCTTCTTCCTCCTCTTCCTGTTTTTCCTCTTCTTCCTCCTCTCCCTGTCTTTCCTCTTCCTCCTCTTCTTGTTCTTCCTGTTCTTCCTCCTCTTCCTGTTCTTCCTCCTCTTCCTCCTCTTCCTGTTCTTCCTGTTCTTCCTCCTCTTCCTCCTGTTCTTCCTCTTTCTCTTCTTCCTCCTCTTCCTGTTTTTCCTCTTCTTCCTCCTCTCCCTGTCTTTCCTCTTCTTCCTCTTCCTCCTGTTTCAGGAAGTTAAGATAAAGTATTAGTCCAGTCAGTTGCCATGGTGACACAAACCCACCCAGTGAGTTTAACTGTGTTTAAAGAACTAGTCAAAAAAATGTTAACCCTAACTAAACAAGTTGGAGAGAGAGACAGAGACAGGGAGAGAGAGACAGGGAGAGAGAGACAGGGAGAGAGAGAGAGAGAGACAGAGAGAGGGAGAGACAGTGAGAGAGAGAGAGACAGGGAGAGAGACAGAGAGAGAGACAGTGAGAGAGTGAGACAGGGAGAGAGACAGTGAGAGAGAGACAGTGAGATAGAGAGACAGGGAGAGAGAGAGAGAGACAGTGAGAGAGAGACAGAGAGATAGAGAGACAGGGAGAGAGACAGTGAGAGAGAGACAGTGAGATAGAGAGACAGGGAGACAGAGAGAGACAGAGAGAGGGAGAGACAGTGAGACAGAGAGAGACAGTGAGATAGAGAGACAGTGAGACAGAGAGAGACAGAGAGAGAGAGACAGAGAGAGACAGTGAGATAGAGAGACAGTGAGATAGAGAGAGGGAGAGAGAGAGAGAGAGAGAGACAGTGAGATAGAGAGACAGTGAGACAGAGAGAGGGAGACAGAGAGAGACAGAGAGAGACAGTGAGATAGAGAGACAGTGAGAGAGAGAGAGACAGAGAGAGACAGTGAGACAGAGAGAGAGAGAGAGAGAGACAGTGAGACAGAGAGAGACAGTGAGACAGAGAGAGACAGTGAGACAGAGAGAGAGACAGAGAGAGACAGTGAGAGAAACAGTGAGACAGAGAGAGAGAGACAGAGAGAGAGAGAGAGACAGAGAGAGAGAGAGACAGAGAGAGACAGTGAGATAGAGAGACAGTGAGATAGAGAGAGACAGAGAGAGAGACAGAGAGAGACAGTGAGATAGAGAGACAGTGAGAGAGAGAGACAGAGAGAGAGACAGAGAGAGAGACAGAGAGAGACAGTGAGATAGAGAGACAGTGAGAGACAGTGAGACAGAGAGAGAGACAGAGAGAGACAGTGAGATAGAGAGACAGAGAGAGAGACAGAGAGAGAGACAGAGAGAGAGACAGAGAGAGACAGTGAAG
>NW_019524919.1:185727-186636 GCF_002814215.2 Seriola lalandi dorsalis
ATCAGGATCTGGTTCAGGATCAGGATCAGAGTGAATCAGATGTTTAACATCTGTTATTCTCTGACAGACGGTGAATCATTGTTGAGGTCATTTATTTCACACAGACAGAAACAGGAACGAGACGCTTCAGCTGATCTCAGGACAGTTTAGAATACACACAGTTGGTCTCAGGACTCTCACATCATGTCTCTGTTTCAAACACCACAGATCTCAGATCAGAGATCAGAGGCATCAGTCTCCACCTGAACCAGAGGTCGTTCCTCTTCAAGTCTGTAACTGATAAAAAGGTCAATATGTCACAATAATAATAACGTATGAACTGACCCAGTTTTAACTCTGAGGAAGTGACTCACTTCCTGTTTGTAAAATCATGTTGATGTTTCAGAAATGATCACATTCTCCTCTTCCTCTTCTTCCTCCTCTTCCTGTTTTTCCTCCTCTTCCTCTTCTTCCTCCTCTTCCTGTTTTTCTTCCTCTTCCTCTTCTTCCTGCTCTTCCTGTTTTTCCTCCTCTTCCTCTTCCTCCTCTTCTTGTTCTTCCTGTTCTTCCTCCTCTTCCTGTTCTTCCTCCTCTTCCTCCTCTTCCTGTTCTTCCTATTCTTCCTCCTCTCCCTGTTTTTCCTCTTCTTCCTCCTCTTTTTCCTCTTCCTGTTCTTCCTGTTCTTCCTCCTCTTCCTCCTGTTCTTCCTCTTTCTCTTCTTCCTCCTCTTCCTGTTTTTCCTCTTCTTCCTCCTCTCCCTGTCTTTCCTCTTCTTCCTCTTCCTCCTGTTTCAGGAAGTTAAGATAAAGTATTAGTCCAGTCAGTTGCCATGGTGACACAAACCCACCCAGTGAGTTTAACTGTGTTTAAAGAACTAGTCAAAAAAATGTTAACCCTAACTAAACAAGTTGGAGAGAGAGACAGAGACAG
>NW_019524919.1:186688-198015 GCF_002814215.2 Seriola lalandi dorsalis
ACTGAAACTAACAATGAGCTACTGAACCTCCCTCAGATCCCTGAAACTGACCTTTAGAGCACCAAGGACCAAAAAAACTTCCCCAAGGTTTCCCAGAACTTGGTCACTGAAGTTCTGCTGCTAGAACCTCCTCAAGAACTCCTTGAACTTACTTCTTTGATGACCAGGTAATAATCCCCACAGGTTGTTGAAGGTCTGTCAAGGACTGACAGACGTTCTCAAGGACTGACAGAACCTTCTCAAGGACTGACAGAACATTCTCAAGGACTGACAGACGTTCTCAAGGACTGACAGAACATTCTCAAGGACAGACAGACGTTCTCAAGGACTGACAGAACCTTCTCAAGGACTGACAGAACATTCTCAAGGACAGACAGACGTTCTCAAGGACTGACAGAACATTCTCAAGGACAGACAGACGTTCTCAAGGACTGACAGACGTTCTCAAGGACTGACAGATCATTCTCAAGGACTGACAGAACATTCTCAAGGACTGACAGAACATTTTCAAGGACTGACAGAACATTTTCAAGGACTGACAGAACCTTCTCAAGGACTGACAGAACATTTTCAAGGACTGACAGAACATTTTCAAGGACAGACAGACGTTCTCAAGAACTGACAGAACCTTCTCAAGGACAGACAGACGTTCTCAAGGACTGAGAGACATTCTCAAGGAGTGACAACCTTCTCAAGGTCTGACAGATGTTCTCAAAGACTGACAGACGTTCTCAAGGGCTGACAGAACCTTCTCAAGGACTGACAGAACCTTCTCAAGGACTTACAGACATTTTCAAGGACTGAGAGACGTTCTCAAGGACTAACAGAACCTTCTCAAGGACAGACAGACGTTCTCAAGGACTGAGAGACATTCTCAAGGAGTGACAACCTTCTCAAGGTCTGACAGATGTTCTCAAAGACTGACAGACGTTCTCAAGGGCTGACAGAACCTTCTCAAGGACTGACAGAACCTTCTCAAGGACTTACAGACGTTCTCAAGGGCTGACAGACATTCTCAAGGACTTACAGACGTTCTCAAGGACTGACAGACGTTCTCAAGGACTAACAGAACCTTCTCAAGGCTCCCTGGAGTTTCAAGTCTCTGCAGCCTGATTTTTTTTCTTCAAGGTGAAATAAGGAGCAGAGATGTCAGAGGATGAAGATGTTGGACAAGGAGGAGGAGGAGAGAAGAGGTCGTCATGGTAACAGCTGTAGTCAAGTCCCTCTGAGCCGAAGTGGTTCTGAACAAACAGGAAGCAGCTGGACGGTCAACACAGAGCCACACTACAGCAAACAGCAACGAGAGAGAGACAGAGAGAAAGAGAGAGAGAGAGACAGAGAGAGAGACAGACAGACAGAGAGAGACAGACAGAGAGAGAGAGAGAGAGACAGACAGAGAGAGAGACAGACAGAGAGAGGGAGAGACAGACAGAGAGAGGGAGAGACAGACAGAGAGAGGGAGAGACAGACAGAGGTTAACATCAGAGCAATGAATGAATGAATCACAGTTCAGTGTAAATGTTGTGAATATAAAATAAATGTGAATATTAAACTTTAGTCGAGTGAAACTTGTGACGAGGGAAAAGATTTCCAGGATCAGTGTCAGGTTCGGGACGGTGAAGAAACGTCAGATGTTCAGGATCAACTGATCACATCTTTACGCTCCAAGTTTTGGACCCACATTAGATCATGTTTTTGGGGGGGTTGCAGTGTTAGCTGTTAGCTGTTAGCTTGAATCAGGGGCGGAGCCACACATCATAAACATTCGGGTCTTAACCCAAACTCAAAGAGCCGAAAATGAACTACACCTTTAAGGTTTAAGGGTTAAATTGAGAGATTTTTTTCTCCTGATTGACAGGTCACAGCTCTGGAAATCAGTGTGTGTGTGTGTGTGTGTGTGTGTGTGTGCGTGTGTGCGTGTGCATGTGCGTGTGTGTGTGTTGACTGATAAGACCTTTTGATTGATAAACGTTTATCAAACTGATCGTCCTTGAAAACGGGACCAGACGTGATGATGGTGAATGATTGACACGGTGTTGACTCGATGACATCACCATCACCTGAGACCAATAAAATAAACTGGGACAGGTTCTTTTTTTGACATCCAAAGGTCAGCCGACGGAGCGGAGCGTGTCAGCAGGTTGGAAAGGTTTTTTTTTCACTGGCGAGGACTCAAATGTCTCCGCCTGACACTGAGCCGTGAACACTCCCCACACTGAACCAGTCCTCCCACCTCCTCCTCCCATTGTTCCCATCATTAACAGACTGTCAGAGGCGTCACGTCAGCGTCTAAAAATAAACGTCTCGGTGTCTCAGCGAGTGTAAGACTGAACTCCAGCTCTGAGGTTCAATGACTGAGATTAGAGTTAATCTGAAAATGAAGCTGAGACGTCGAGTCTCAACACAAGCCTCTTTAAATGAGGAATAATGAAGTGTCTGTCTCACATCACATACAGTGTATTCTTCATCATGCTGCTGCAGCCCCTCCCTCCACGATGTTTACACAGTTTACAGTCAGAGTCCTGCTGTTCATCACAGTTACTGCTACTGTCATCAGGCCTGTGTGCTGCGTTCACTGACACTGTGTTTATTGGACTCACTGGAACTCTCACATCCACACGAACACTCCGCACACGGCCTGAGGTTGTGAACTGTCGTATTCCTGCGCTTCGGTCGCTGTGCGCAGTGATACAGTGCGCGCCGTGGGAATACAGACATTTTCAATGTGTCACCAAAGCAAAATTATCAATGGAATTAAATGGAAAGGAATTAATTAAAAAAAAAAAGGGACAATATTAATAACAATACTAATATAATCAAATACAATATAATCACTAACAATTGTGTCTGACAACAACCAACAATTTAACACGTTTTGGTCCCAGACCTTGATCAGATGGTTTTCCAACAATAAGGAGCCATCTTAAACAGGAAGTGGCGGAGTCAGCAGTAACAGTTCACCAGATGGAATCTCCACATAGTGACGAATTGAATCGGTGATTTAATAAAAACATACTTCTTAAAAATATTTTACAAAAGTGTGATGGATGTATTCCAGTCCTGTAAAACATCATAAACTGTAAATATAATGTCCAGAGAATTGTGCAACAGCAGAAGAAATAAGATGATATAGAGCAGAAGAAGCAGTTTGTGAACATGTCATGAATTCTGTTGTGAGATCACCTTCATTAACATCATATTTTATTAGATGTGATTTTCTGTAGCTTGAAAAACAAATTCATCATGGACTTGCTGTTTAGTCGCTCTTTGTTTGGCCCAGCGACGGCACAGTGAAGGTTCAGGTCGGTGTCCCCTCCCTCTGTGTTAGCTCTGCGTTTGGTCTCCTCCAGCTGCTCAATGCTGCACTATGTCCAGCGTTTGCTCCCTGACTGTCAGCAGGTCCAGCACTTAAAGGAGCCATTTGTAAGTTTAGCTATTGCTACATAGCTAACATTAGCATTAGCAGCTATTTACACGCCAGTCTAGAAGAAACATTGTGAGTTCAGCATCAAACTTCAGTCCTTTACTCACCAACATCTGTTTCCAGAGGTGGAAGCTAACACAGATGTTAGCTCTGGTCTCTGTCATACTGCATCTTTTCTTCACCTGAAGTTAGCATGCTAACCAGCTAACCCCGCCGTCTCCTCGATGCAGCCTGCAGTCTGTCCTGGAGCTGTAGGACGTGTTCTAAGGATTCTGAGATAAAAATGTTTTCACATGTGAGCCTCATCCTGCTCTGTAGTTATGTCTCAGCAAAATCTGTAGTGTCCTAAATATTTCCAGGTAAAGGGTTGAGAATTGGCGAGTTCACCAGGTGTTTACATCGCTGCAGAGTCATGTGACCTGGGTGTGAATGCAGATTGTTTCCATTCACACTGACGAAAGAGGGCGGATGTTAGCAGGTATTAGCGTGTGGAGCTAATAGCTCCAGAGGAAGGAAAAGACAGGAAATGTGTGGAGGAGCGAACAGAGGCTGGAGAGAGGAAGACGATTCTCTTACAGTCAGATCACTGATCCTCCACTCTGATTGGTTCCTGACAGATGCTTTTGGCGTCCATGGTCAGAACACCCTCCCCCTCGCCCCCTCCCCCACTCCCTCCTCCTCTCTCTGGTACCTGTGGGAGAGGAGGTCAAGCTGGGGGCGTGCGAAGGTGTTTCTGGCCAGGAGAGCGAGTGGCGAGTGTTGGAAAACGAAGGGAAGAACATAAACTGATATTAATGTTCTGCAGAGAGCGAGAGCATCAAGGAGTTATCAGGAACATTACTCAGCCTGTGTGTGTGTGTGCGTGTGTGAGTGAGAGAGTGTGTGTGTGTGTGTGTGTGCGTGTGTGTGTGTGTGTGTGTCTTTTTCCATGATTTCATGCTCATTTTTTACATTAGTTTATTATTAGCAGCAGGTCTGAGGAGACAGAGTTTTAGGAACCAGATCCTGTTGTATAAATCTGATCAGCAGGACGGAGAGAGGATGAATGTACAGTGGCTGACGAAGGCAAACTTGCTTCAACAAAACATTCTCCAGCAGGAGAAACGATGCAGATTCAAAAACATACGAAAATACAAAACAAATACAAGAACAGAAACAACAAGCTGCAGGAAGACAAATCAAACACATGAAGAAGAAACACGGTGCAAACACAGAAACGATGCAACAACAAAAACAGATCAACCTCCAAGACAGACAAAACTGTGTATCAGACGACACAACGTCAGAGCTCCAGGCCTCTAGGGGGAGCTCTCAGAGGAACACTCACAGACTGGATGTAAGCTAATGCTAACGCTAGCTACGGTTTCAGTTGCTGTTTTATAATGTAAAAACTACGATCAAATGTAAAAAAGAACAAACATTTTTATGTCGTCTCTTCTGTCTTCCGTCATTCTCTCTCGTGTGGTCAGAGGTCAAAGGTGAAAGGACAAAGGTCTGGTCGTGAGTCCAGCCTCTCTGATCATAGCTCAAGCTAACGCTTCTTTTGCATATTGAACATTTACACTGTTTGACAAAGACTTGAACATTAATTCTTCATATTTACTTCCCTGAAACAGTTTTTGAAGAGCTTCACATTTCAATACTTACTGTTTATGGAGCAAATAAAACATGTCGTTTTATGGTTTTAGTTTTATCAAACTCTTTTTATTCAACAGTAATATTTTACGTCTTTATTCCACACTTGGAGACCTTTGACTTAATCCACTTTAATTGATGGCTGCTAATTTAGATAATTTTTTTAATTCATAAGAAAGAAAATAAATTAGATTAAATTAAATTAAATTAAATTAAATTAAATTAAATTAAATTAAATCAGCCCTGAACTTTATTTCCAATTTAATATACAGTCTCTATAATGAACTTGTGATTTATGATCAGGTGAAACATACAGACTCTGTGTAACTGAGGAGTGACAGTAAACAGTGGAGGAGAGCTACACTGTGATATCAGTCTGTAACAGCCTCCCTCTACAAACACAAAATGCATCAAGATAAGAGGTTTCTGTTGGCCGACGGTCGAGGTCAAAGATCAACCGAGCTGAACGCTGACCCTTCAGTTTTTACTGGAGCTGATTCTCTAACAGTCCCACTGGTTTCTACTGAATCAATGATGAACGGAGGGAACATCTGAAGGCTTTTAGGTTTCCCTCCAACCACCAGGAACATAGAAGATCGCTGTTGGTTCTGATTTGAGACTGTTGGTCCTGACTTAAGACTGCTGGTCCTGACTATTGGTCCTGACTTAAGACTGTTGGTCCTGACTTAAGACCATTGGTCCTGACTTAAGACCGTTGGTCCTGACTTAAGACCATTGGTCCTGACTATTGGTCCTGACTTAAGACTGCTGGTCCTGACCATTGGTCCTGACCATTGGTCCTGACTTAAGACTGTTGGTCCTGACTTAAGACTGTTGGTCCTGACTTAAGACCGTTGGTCCTGACTTAAGACTGTTGGTCCTGACTAGTTGGTCCTGACTTAAGACCATTGGTCCTGACTTAAGACTGTTGGTCCTGACTATTGGTCCTGACTTAAGACTGTTGGTCCTGACTATTGGTCCTGACTTAAGACCGTTGGTCCTGACTTAAGACTGTTGGTCCTGACTTAAGACTGTTGGTCCTGACTTAAGACCGTTGGTCCTGACTATTGGTCCTGACTTAAGACCGTTGGTCCTGACTGTTGGTCCTGACTTAAGACCATTGGTCCTGACTTAAGACTGTTGGTCCTGACTATTGGTCCTGACTTAAGACCGTTGGTCCTGACTTAAGACCGTTGGTCCTGACTTAAGACTGTTGGTCCTGACTATTGGTCCTGACTTAAGACTGTTGGTCCTGACTTAAGACTGTTGGTCCTGACTAGTTGGTCCTGACTTGAGACTGTTGGTCCTGATTGACCGTTGGTCCTGACATAAGACCGTTGGTCCTGACTTAAGACTGTTGGTCCTGACTTAAGACTGTTTGTCTTGACTGTTGGTCCTGACTGTTGGTCCTGACTTAAGAGCGTTGGTCCTGACTGTTGGTCCTGACTGTTGGTCCTGACTTAAGACTGTTGGTCCTGACTGTTGGTCCTGCCTTGAGACTGTTGGTCCTGACTGTTGGTCCTGACTTAAGAGCGTTGGTCCTGACATAAGACCGTTGGTCCTGACATAAGAGCGTTGGTCCTGACTGTTGGTCCTGACTTGAGACTGTTGGTCCTGACATAAGACCGTTGGTCCTGACTTAAGACCGTTGGTCCTGACTGTTGGTCCTGACTTAAGAGCGTTGGTCCTGACTTAAGACTGTTGGTCCTGACTGTTGGTCCTAACTTAAGACTGTTGGTCCTGACTGTTGGTCCTGACTTGAGACTGTTGGTCCTGACTGTTGGTCCTGACTTAAGAGCGTTGGTCCTGACATAAGACCGTTGGTCCTGACTTAAGAGCGTTGGTCCTGACTGTTGGTCCTGACTTAAGACTGTTGGTCCTGACTTAATACTGTTGGTCCTGACTTAAGCCTGTTGGTCCTGACTGTTGGTCCTGACTTGAGACTGTTGGGCCTGACTGTTGGTCCTGACTTAAGAGCGTTGGTCCTGACATAAGACCGTTGGTCCTGACTTAAGACGTTTGTTCTGACTGTTGGTCCTGACTTAAGAGCGTTGGTCCTGACTGTTGGTCCTGACTTGAGACTGTTGGTCCTGACTGTTGGTCCTGACTTAAGAGCGTTGGTCTTGACTGTTGGTGCTGACTTGAGACTGTTGGTCCTGACCGTTGGTCCTGACTTAAGAGCATTGGTCCTGACATAAGACCGTTGGTCCTGACTTAAGAGCGTTGGTCCTGACTGTTGGTCCTGACTTAAGAGCGTTGGTCCTGACTGTTGGTCCTGACTTGAGACTGTTGGTCCTGACTGTTGGTCCTGACTTAAGAGCATTGGTCCTGACTGTTGGTCCTGACTTAAGACTGTTGGGCCTGACTGTTGGTCCTGACTTAAGAGCGTTGGTCCTGACATAAGAGCATTGGTCCTGACATAAGACCGTTGGTCCTGACTTAAGAGCGTTGGTCCTGACTGTTGGTCCTGACTGTTGGTCCTGACTTAAGAGCGTTTGTTTTGACTGTTGGTCCTGACTTGAGACTGTTGGTCCTGACTGTTGGTCCTGACTTAAGAGCATTGGTCCTGACTGTTGGTCCTGACTTAAGACTGTTGGGCCTGACTGTTGGTCCTGACATAAGAGCGTTGGTCCTGACTGTTGGTCCTGACTGTTGGTCCTGACTTAATAGCGTTGGTCCTGACTTAAGAGCGTTGGTCCTGACTGTTGGTCCTGACTTAAGAGCGTTGGTCCTGACTTAAGAGTGTTGGTCCTGACTGTTGGTCCTGACTGTTGGTCCTGACTGTTGGTCCTGACTTGAGACTGTTGGTCTTGTCGACAGTAATGTAGAGTGTCAGTGGCAGCTCTCTCTCTCTTCCCACGATGCTTTGCTCTCTCTTCCTCTCCAGATGGGGAGACATGAAAACATTTGAAACTTCAAACATAAAAATGAGCGATGGCTCGTCGTCCTTGCCAAGATACGTTTGTTTAAAATCACCTCCTCCG
This sequence comes from Seriola lalandi dorsalis, assembly GCF_002814215.2. Classification (NCBI taxonomy): domain Eukaryota; kingdom Metazoa; phylum Chordata; class Actinopteri; order Carangiformes; family Carangidae; genus Seriola; species Seriola lalandi. Next base: position 194,732 of record NW_019524919.1, read on the forward strand.
AGAATCTGGCAGCGAGCTTCACACACAAACACACACACACACACACACACACATCTGGAAAACATGTTCTCCAGTTGTTTCCTTTTTTCTTCTTCTGCATCTCAAAGAGCCACTGAATATCTTTCACTACACACACACACACACACACACACACACACACATATGAATATTTCTGTACTTGTAAGGACACAGTGTGTTTTCTTTGCAGCTGAAGGAAGCACAAAGAGAAAAAACAAGGAAATGAAGAAAACATCTTCATCACAACACAAACAAACACACAAACACACAAAAAACAAACACATAAACACACAAACAAACAAACAAACAAACAAACAAACAAACACACGAACAAACAAACACAGTCAGAGTTTCCATCCTGTCACAGATCGTTACAGATAACTGGATTTTCTAAAATCAGAACCACAGTCTCTCCCACAGAAAAAGTTTCAGTGGCTGTAACCAAGGTAACAGATATTTTAGGAACCGTTCATTCAAAAAAAAATGTTTTAAATGTCATCATTGAATGTGATCCAGGGTTTTACTGTGTGTGTGTGTGTGTGTGTGTGTGTGTGTGTGTCTCATTGCTCATCATTTATCAGTGTTGGTTTCAGAGTTCTGAGTCAGCAAAAGCTGCTGAGTTTTCATCCTGCAACTGAAACTGGTTTGAGAAGTCACAGGTTTGATTCCAGGGAAGTCCAGATGAGTGTGAAATTATTTATCTATCTATCTATCTATCTATCTATCTATCTATCTATCTATCTATCTATCTATCTATCTATCTATCTATCTGTCCATCTGTCCATCCATCCATCCATCTATCTATCTATCCATCAGCTGACTGAACCAGCAGAGAGGTTTCGTGCAGCGTGCAGATCTGATCCAGATGGAGCCAATCAGCTTCCTCCTCTCCGTCAGAAACCGACCTCCTGGGAGACGATGCATCCAGAGAAAGGCATCAACTACCCCCCCCCCCCTCCTCTTCTTCTTCGGGGGGGCAGGTGTCCAACTGTTTGAGCTCTGTGTTCAGAGGCGGAGCAGGCATTGAACCAGCAACCACCTGCACTGGGAGGGGTGAGGCGGGTGAAGGGAAATATGTATTTTTCTCCTTGATGATGTCATCAGTGATGTCAGCACTGAAGGCTTCAGTGTGAGTATCATTACTCTGACTCAGTAATCAGTATGAACACTTGGCCCCGCTCCCAGCTCCAGGGACGGTGACCTTTGAACTTTTGAAGTGTATCCTCTCCATCTTGGCTGCACTTTTCCTGCTTCCTCCCCTCCACCCCCCTGGACTCGCATCGTCACGGTAACCATCACGTGTGGCTGACCCAGGTCTGAGGAGTCCAGATCGCTGCGGGCGCTGCCTCCTTCAGAGCGATGAACTTTATTAACGACTTAATTATAAACCGATTAAACATGTGAGCTGTAGTGACTGAGTGGATCAGCTGACCGACTGAGGCTCATCAATCAAACGTCCTCTGAATGAAATGTCAGAGGAAACACAGCCAGGAGCAGAGGAGCAGAGGACATGTTCAATATGACAGTCAGTTAGAACCTGGATCATAAACACTGTTATTGCTCCTCAGTGTGTGATCACACTCATGTTGATCTGAGACCATAAAGCATCTGAAACGACTCACGACAAAAAAATAGAACATTCAATCACCTGATTAAAAGTTCTTTAATCATCATCAGAGGTGGAAAGTAACGAAATACATTTACTCACGTTACTGTATCGAATACTTTTTTTGTGTATTTTGTATTTTTTAAGTACAATTTAAAATCGGTATTTTGTATTTTACTTGAGTACGTTTTTACTCAAGTATTGTACTTAGTTACTTTATAAATCCTATCTGTTACTGAGTAAAAATAACAATTCAACCTACAGGGGAAAAATACGCGCCAGAACCATTGACAGTAAAACAATGGCCAGAACCAACAGTGACTAACTTTACAAAACAACTAACTTTAAGTTACTACTTAAACTGAACAAGAAGTTCAGTTGTTGTGAAGTTGTTGTTTTTGCACTTACATTTGTTACACCTGTTCTTTAATTAAAAACACAATAGTTTTGGATTTCTGACCCCTTGTCCTATTTTTACTACCCTCACACCCCACACAAAGAAAGTAACTAAGTAACTTTTACTTAAAGTACATTTCAAATTAACTACTTTTTACTTTTACTTGAGTACATTTTCAGATGAGTACTTTTACTTCTACTTGAGTAATATTTCATCAAAGTATTGGTACTTTTACTTGAATACAATATTTTTGTACTTTTTCCACCTCTGATCATCATATCTTCTCCTTCATAAAGAAATCAGGGTGTATGAACATGTAAATAAGTTTATCTGCTGGACACCAGATGTTACTGGCCTGTGATTGGCTCCAGACGAGTTGTGATGTCTCAAATCCCCCTCATGTGTTCAAGTCTTAAAGCTCCTCCAGTGTAAAGGTGTGTGTCCATGTGTAGTGTGATTATAGATCAGCTCTAGCTTCTATATTAATACTGTGAAAGTATCAAAGCCTCAGTCCACAGAGAAATGCACACAGCCTGTATTCAGAAACTGAGCCTTAAAACCAGCCGTCAGAGAGTAGATGTAAAACTACACAGAAAATATGGAGCTTTAAATGAACCTGGTTCAGAGAGAAGCTGATGGAGCACGGTGAGTGCCCCTAACTCCCTGCTAATACAAATATGGTCAAAGAGGAGGGGCCTGTGTGGAGACGGTTTGTAACAAGCATACCTGTCACTCAAAGAGGCCACGCCCTCAATCCTCCATAACTGTAGGCCTTAATAAAATGTAAACAGGTGAGTTATATAAACAGGTGAGTTATATAAACAGGTGTCATGAAGGAGGAAATCAGCTCTAGAGACCAAAACAGTCTTTGTACCAGGCTGTAAACATGTTTATTTCTGCTGTAAAGTTGGACAGTTTAACATGGGAGTCTATGGGGACTGACTCACTGTTGGAGCCAGACTCTAGTGGCCGTTAGAGGAACTGCAGCTTTCAGCCTCACAGGTTGATGCCTGAATAAAAACACTGATCACACTTTAGGTTAGATTATCTAGATGATGATGATGATGAGAGTGTGTGTGTGTGTGTGTGTGTGTGTGTGTGTGTTCTACATCATATGAATAACAGCTTGTTTTTACCATCTAAACTCTTTTAGGTGGTTAACTGTGTTAAACATAACGTAAAGCAGAGCTACAGGAATCACACATCAGATTCCAGAGTCTGTGTGTGATGGATGGACAGCTGCAGCCAGCCTCTCTGTGGGTC
>NW_019524919.1:198035-198414 GCF_002814215.2 Seriola lalandi dorsalis
GACTGTTGGTCCTGACTGTTGGTCCTGACTTGAGACTGTTGGTCTTGTCGACAGTAATGTAGAGTGTCAGTGGCAGCTCTCTCTCTCTTCCCACGATGCTTTGCTCTCTCTTCCTCTCCAGATGGGGAGACATGAAAACATTTGAAACTTCAAACATAAAAATGAGCGATGGCTCGTCGTCCTCGCCAAGATACGTTTGTTTAAAATCACCTCCTCCGAGAATCTGGCAGCGAGCTTCACACACAAACACACACACACACACACACACACATCTGGAAAACATGTTCTCCAGTTGTTTCCTTTTTTCTTCTTCTGCATCTCAAAGAGCCACTGAATATCTTTCACTACACACACACACACACACACACACACACACACA
>NW_019524919.1:198434-201826 GCF_002814215.2 Seriola lalandi dorsalis
GGGGGGGGGGGGGTGAAGGTGAAGCTGTTTCTACGGACGATTGATCACAGATCAGAGCGAGAGCGAAAGAGAGAGAGAGAGAGAGAGAGCTGTCACTCCTCCAGATGTCTGTGAACAATCAGGGTCAGTGTGATTGACAGGTTGGGGCTTCGCCTGTCAGGATGAGTTAGAGGCTCAGCGCGGAGCGGGAACGCCTCCTGTGTTTCTGATTCATGGCGGAGGGTGATGATGTCACTGGGAGCTTGGCAGCGCTGCTCTCCACGCCGCTGATTTATTCCAGGTTTCACAACTCATAAACAAGACGAGCGCTCGCCGCTCAGCGCGGAGCGGGAACGCCTCCTGTGTTTCTGATTCATGGCGGAGGGTGATGATGTCACTGGGAGCTTGGCAGCGCTGCTCTCCACGCCGCTGATTTATTCCAGGTTTCACAACTCATAAACAAGACGAGCGCTCGCCGTTGATCTGAGCTCAAGTGATGGGAATGTTCTATCGTGAGGAGAGAGACTGGATATATGTGGACTTCATGTCCTCACCTCTGACCTGAGAGACGGAGCCCACCAATACCTCCCCTTGAGAGACAGAGTCCACCAACACCTCCCATTGAGAGACAGAGTCCACCAACACCCACCGACTGGATAGACAGAGTCCACCAACACCTCCCATTGAGAGACAGAGTCCACCAACACCGACGACTGGCGAGACAGAGTCCACCAACACCTTGTCCTGAGAGACAGAGTCCACCAACACCTTGTCCTGAGAGACAGAGTCCACCAACACCTTGTCCTGAGAGACAGAGTCCAACAACACCCGCCGACCGGAGAGAGAGAGTCCACCAACACCCACCAACCAGAGAGACAGAGTCCACCAACACCCACCAACCAGAGAGACAGAGTCCACCAACACCGCGCCCTGAGAGACAGAGTCCACCAACACCCGCCGGCCGGCGAGACAGAGTCCACCAACACCGCGCCCTGAGAGAAAGAGTCCACCAACACCCGCCGACCGGAGAGACAGAGTCCACCAACACCCACCGACCGGAGAGACAGAGTCCACCAACACCTCGCCCTGAGAGACAGAGTCCACCAACACCGCGCCCTGAGAGACAGAGTCCACCAACACCCACCAACCGGAGAGACAGAGTCCACCAACACCCACCAACCGGAGAGACAGAGTCCACCAACACCCGCCGGCCGGCGAGACAGAGTCCACCAACACCTCGCCCTGAGAGAGAGAGTCCACCAACACCCACTGACCGGCGAGACAGAGTCCACCAACACCGCGCCCTGAGAGACAGAGTCCACCAACACCCACCAACCGGAGAGACAGAGTCCACCAACACCTCGCCCTGAGAGAGAGAGTCCACCAACACCCACCAACCGGAGAGACAGAGTCCACCAACACCTCGCCCTGAGAGAGAGAGTCCACCAACACCCACCAACCGGAGAGACAGAGTCCACCAACACCTCGCCCTGAGAGAGAGAGTCCACCAACACCCACCAACCGGAGAGACAGAGTCCACCAACACCCACCAAACAGAGAGACAGAGTCCACCAACACCTGCCGCCCGGCGAGACAGAGTCCACCAACACCCGCCGCCCGGAGAGACAGAGTCCACCAACACCTCGCCCTGAGAGACAGAGTCCACCAACACCCACCAACCGGAGAGACAGAGTCCACCAACACCCACCAACCGGAGAGACAGAGTCCACCAACACCTCGCCCTGAGAGACATGTGTCTTTGATCCATGTGGTCTTATGGATTTCTTGCAGTAGCTGGAAGAATCCATGAACATATGACACAGTGAAGATAGAGAGGAGCGCTTCTTTAATCCACTGCAGCTCCCAGCTGAGTGTTTGCAGTGTGGTGAGTGTGTGTGAGGAACATGGAGCTGGACTGAGTCTCTGCTGTTTCTCATCTGTCCTCCACAGGAGGAAACACGACCTGGAAACTCTCCCTGAGCTGGACAACAACCCAGACCATAAATCGCTTAGCACGCTGTGTGTGTGTGTGTGTGTGTGTGTGTGTGTGTGTGTGTGTGTGTGTGTGTGTGCGTGTGTGTGTGTGTGTTGAAATGAGACATAAGATTTTAACCCCATGACTCCAATATTCAGCAATGCTCATTTTCTTGAGTACAAATCAAATCAGATTCTGTTTTTTTTAAAGGTCACATTAATATTTTCCTTCAGTGGGATTTCTCCTAATCTCACTGTAAATCTAATTTATTATGTTCATAAGCTGAGACCACGGAGTGCAGCGCCACTTCCTTCCTTCGGCCCCTCTGGGAGGTGGGTTAGCTAATCACGGTTCAACTGTCCAATAGGTGGACAGAGAGGGAGTTCTGTCTCTGACTGTGATTTAATCTTCAGAGTCACGTGTCCCGGCAGTGATCACTGTTGGGATCGAACCTGAGACACAGAGAGAGACTGTGTTGCTGCAAAACAAGTCTGAAAACAGCCTGGAAAGAGCCTGAAAACAATCTGAAAACAGCCTGGAAAGAGCCTGAAAACAATCTGAAAACAGCCTGAAAACAATCTGAAAACAGTCGGAAAACAGCCAGAAAACAATCTGAAAACAGCCTGGAAACAGCCTGAAAACAATCTGAAAACAGCCTGAAAACAGCCAGAAAACAATCTGAAAACAGCCTGGAAACAGCCTGAAAACAATCTGAAAACAGCCTGAAAACAATCTGAAAACAGTCGGAAAACAGCCAGAAAACAATCTGAAAACAGCCTGGAAACAGCCTGAAAACAATCTGAAAACAGCCTGAAAACAGTCGGAAAACAGCCCGAAAACAATCTGAAAACAGCCTGAAAACAGTCGGAAAACAGCCCGAAAACAATCGGAAAACAGCCGGAAAACAATCTGAAAACAGAATTAAAACAGTCTGAGCTGATGGTGTTTGTAGTGGCTGTAAACAGCGTTGGAGATCAGCGCTGCTGCTGCTGCTGATGATGCTGATGCTGATGATGCTGATGCTGATGATGATGATGATGATGATGATGATGATGATGATGATGATGATGATGATGATGATGACGGAGCGTCATGATGTCTGAAGAGTTAAACTGACCGAGACCAGAGGTCATTACAGTCATCAAACCTCCTGGAAATGAAAGCATGAATAAGTCTCTGTAAGTCTGTCTGGACGTGAATCCTCCGGTTGTTGCTATGGTTTCACAGATTGTGACTCGGTTCATGGTTTAGTCTATTCACAGGTTTGATCCCCTGTGGAGAAGCTGGTCACTGCAGCCACACTGTGCCGTCAGTAAAATGATCATATAGTTGTTTCCTATAATGAGGCCTGATGGAAACATGTAGATGTAAAATAGACACACACACACACACACACACACACACACACACACACACACTCACACACACACACACACAC
>NW_019524919.1:202062-202903 GCF_002814215.2 Seriola lalandi dorsalis
TGAATTAAACTAATTATGGAAAGACAATAAAGTGAAGCTGTGCAGAGACACTCTTTATTAAATTATAGCCACGTGGTGAATCATGTGCTCCCATCAATCATCACAGTGACTCCAGAAATGAAGCAATGCTGCATCATCATGATCCTGAACATGGAGTTAAAGTCTGTTTATTCATAAAGTCTCAGTTCACAGATGCAGATTCTGCTCCAGCTGCTGCTGCATCTCGTCCTGTCACTGTCTCAGTTTTCACACTGGACAAACGTCTCATTGTTCTCTCTGTTGGTCTCAGACAAATGAATCAAACTAAGTTTGTTTTTGAATCGTGTCGTAGCTGAAGAACAACAGGACAGAGGTAAAACGACGAGGTCAGACAAGACTCGTACAATTACACACATGAGAACATAAAAACATTTTTCATTCAGTAATTGTAGCGGACATCGGGGGGGTGGCCCCTCCCCCACTGACAGGCAGGTGTAGAAAGACAAAAATTACAAGTTCGTCCACCAACTATACGAACCCAGCTGCCCTCTCTCACACACACACACACACACACACACTCACTCACTCACACACACACGCACTCACATTCACACACACACACACACACACACTCGCACACACACGCACACACACTCACACACACACACACTCACACGCACACACACTCACACACACACACTCACTCACACACACGCACACTCACACGCACTCTCACACACACACTCACACACACACACGCACTCTCACAGACACACACACACACGCACTCACACACACACTCACACACACGCACTCTCACACACACACACTCACACACACACGCACTCGCACCGACACTCAC
>NW_019524919.1:202947-213372 GCF_002814215.2 Seriola lalandi dorsalis
GGCAGCTGCTCTCAGTCCTGGTCTATTCAGAGCTTGTTCTGGTGTCTGCAGTCTAAATATTAATCTGTCAGATACACACAGTGACCTGGAGACACACAGAGAGGACGTCAGGTGGACGACACACACCTGGCCGCTGCTTTGTGTCTCCTGTCTCTGTATCACAGTCACTTCCAGCTCTGATAGGACGGACCTTTACACAGTGATAAAGAGACACTGACCTATTTCTCTCTCTCTCTCTGTCACCTGGCAGCAGGTACGCTCAGGTCACCAGATCATCACAGCCAATCAATCGATCTGATTTGAGGTCAGACGTATGACGTCACCTTCACATGAGGCTTTTATTACATTAATAATCTGAACACAAAGGTAATAAAAAACAAAGAGCCTGATAAGAACAAACTGGATCATTGTCAAAATATTTCAACTGCAATTAAAAGCAGCTGTTTTAAAGTTTCATAATCAATCAACATGAGTAAAGCTACAACACATGAGTATATTCATTATTGATTTATCTGCAGATTATTTATCAAGTGAAAAATGAACTTCCCAGTTTCTCAGTGACAAAAAGACAAAAATATTCAGGTTTCTTTAAAACAGACAGAAAATCTGAGAAACTGAAATCAGATCAAACTGATTTTTGATTAATTGACAACAAACATTTCACAGATCTGTAAATAACAGGAAGTGGAAGTTATTCACTGCAGAGAAGAAGAAACATTCAGAGGTGTGTATCTGCGCTCTGAAGGAAATATCAGATTTCTTTTTCCAATCTTTATAGAAAAACAAACAACACACAAACAAAACAGTCAAGAGTAATAATCACAAAATGAATAATAGAGAAGAAATAAATTAAAAGAAAAAACATAAAAGACAAATTGAGATAACCAACTCCAGTTTAAAGAGTTCACCAGAGAGTTTTATAATTTTACACTTAAACATCCAGTAAAATTGGGGCGGACTTTTTTATTCTTAATTTATTGTATAACAAATTAAATGTCACATTAATCATGTCCAAAATTATTTTAAAATATATTTTTACACTCAATATTAATATTAATATTATGTTTACTTTTACCGAATATTGATTTTGTCATTTGAGCCCAAAAAGTAAGTGAATGTTTACACTGGAGACGGACACATCAGCTTGATGTTGTTGTTGTTTACATTCTGACATCATGTAAACTAATGTACACAAACACTTTTCCATCAGTTCCAGCAGCTGTGTATCTACATGAGTCATTCTTCAGTGATTGTGACGATTAGTCATTTATTTTAATTATCTGATGATGATCTCACACCCACAAACTCTGATTATTGATCAGAACTCATCAGTTTTCTTTTAGATTGTGGAGAATCTGAGGGTTTGTCTGGTCAATTACAAATATTACAAATATTTAGTGGTGACCCCGCCCCTCTGTTGTTCAGCTCACACAGGCAGCTGTTCACCCAGACACACACACACACACACACACACACACACACACACACACACACACACACTGGGCTGAAGGTGAAGCTGTCTCAGACTGATGCACATTTCAGACAGGGCAGAGCTGCTGACCTTTGACCTCCACAGCTCCAAACAGGAAGAGAGTCTGTCTGATGATTAACCCAGGAGGGACATTAGTGTCAGTTTGAGGAAATCATTTTGAACCAATTTGTCTCAACAAGTTCAACCAGTCTGGATCATGTTCTCAAACTGTGGTCCGGGGTCCCGTCAGGGTCCCGTCAGGGTCCGGTCGGGGTCCCGTCAGGGTCCTCATTCATCACAGCATACAAACTGAGAGATTAGATTGTGTGTAGAGACGGTCGAGTTACATTTACTCTTGTTACTGTAACAAAGTTGTTTTCTGTGTAAATCAAACTTTATTTGTACAGCAGGTACATACAGGTCAGTTCAGTTCAAAGAGCTTCAGACTGATGAGCTGGAAAAAAGGACAAATCCAGTAAGAAAACTGAGAATGACACACGATCAAATCGATTTAAGAAACTGTAAAAACATCAGCAAACAAACACAAACATAAGAAAAAAAACAATAAAAGAAGTTGAAATACAAAAAGATACAATTTACAACATAATTACAATAAAATAAAGTGACTAATGACTAGAAAACATATTTCATTAAAAGCCAGGCTGACGATACGTTTTGAGTTTAGTATGAAAGTGTTGTCACTTCCGGCTGCTCTCGGCTCTTCCATTTAAAAATAAAAGTCACGTGATGAATTTCTGGTGAACAGCTGCTGCAGCAGAGAGGAAGCTGCTGATTGGAGGCATGTCACGTGACCAACAGGTGCATGCTGGGTGTAGCTAACGCTAAATGCTAACCGCTAAAATACTGTAGACGGATCGTCCAGCTGTGACAGAACCGCTGTGACAATCGTGAAGAACTTCACGGTGCACGAGGCGCAGAGTGACGTCAGACAGGTGTGTACGTCATCAATAACTACTGCGTTGCCTAGCAACGTCGCGTTTTGTCCATGCTCGTCAGCCACTGTGGAGTTTGTGTTTCTGCTGTTTGATTCATGGAGTCTCTGCTGCGTTCACGTTTCTGTTGTTCAGTCCCATTTATTATAGAAGGTAGAATAAACAACAGACACACCTGTCTGTGTGACATCATACAACTCTACAGCTATTAATAATATTAAAATAATAACATTAGCCTACTTTAGTTTTAGCTTAGTTTTAGTCTTCCTAATAAACTGCTATATAGAGTCTATGCAATGAAAAACCAATGTATACACACCTGAAGCTCAATTTAATAGTTTATTTATGTATTTGTTTATTTGACAGGGAGAATACATGTTCATGAACATCAGTATAAAATATATATACATATATAACAATATAATATAAAACATGTTGGATTGTAGCAAAAATGTACATCTGCAGTCCGGGTCAGGTGACATAAACCCCAAAAATATTACATCACATACGTCACAACAAATATAAAGTACAGAAAATAAAAAAGAGAGATTAGAGATGTGTCTTCAAGGTGGGACATGTAGGACACTCCAACATCTACTTCCCTTTACTGACAGCACAGTCTGTCCAGATGTTGTTCACAGAGTGTGTTTTACTCCTTTCAGAGAAGCAACACGTTTAATCAGAGAAGATTTAACGGACTCACTTTGTGTCTGAGAACATTTTTACACAAGGATTTCTTTCCACTTTCCACCCTGAAGGTCACACGTGTGGTTGAAGCACAGAACCCAGTGGATGCACAGCTGTCTCTGTAACATGTCTGAGTTTATGGTGATGAAGAGGAAATATTTTAGAGATAGAAGTTACTCCCTCAGCTAAGGAGAAATTAAACCTTAAGTGTGAGTAGAGAACTTAAGGTGTTTTGTGCAACTGGCCCCTGGTCTTTTCTCTGTAGATGTCCTGATGGTGGCGCTGCAGCAGACAGACAGTCAACAGGATGATGTGGGTCCATCCTCTGGGGAGCAGGAACAATTACATTCAATCTGTTGTCGTCTGTCAGTGTGTCCCCACCCTGCACTGTGTGTGTGTGTGTGTGTGTGTGTGTGTGTGTGTGAGAGAGAGTGAGTGAGTGATGAATTATGGGATTGGAGGTAATTGCTTCAGTCTCTGCTGCTGTGTTGGATTACACTGAACCATAACTCAGGCTGCGGCCTGGCAGAGGGAGGTTAGCGCTGCGGCTAACGTTAGCAGCAGGTAGCGAGCTGATGAAGTCAGATGATTCACTGCTGAAGAACGAGGCTGAACTCAAACTGTCAGAGCAGCTTTATGAATTAGTTGATGCACATTTAGGAGGTTTTTGTTCATATTGATGCTGCAAAGGATTGTGGGATACCCTGCTCTGTCTGTCCAAACTGACCCTGACCTCAGGATGGGACACGAGCTGTCAGCAATGGATGTTGTCTTGTTGACTTTTCTGACCAGTTCATCAAACTGAACGTTGTTTACATCCCTGTTTATTGTCTGATGCTTCATCAAGCTTCTCCCAGTCACACACAGGCAGCAACACACTTTAACCAACGAAGAAGAGATCTGTGAAGATGTGATTATATAAAGTCTGTCCCAACATCTGAAGTCATCTAGTTCATGATGAGTGTGTGCGTGTGTGTGTGTGTGTGTGTGTGTGTGTGTGTGTGTGTGTGTGTGTGTGTGTCTGTGTGTGTGTGTGTGTATGTGTGTGCGTGTGTGTGTTGCAGCTGTCTAACCTCTGTACAGCAGAGATCAGTGGGTCTGTTGGTCCTCTGTCTGTGGGGGAGGAGGGGGAGGAGGAGGGGGAGTAAATGACTGCCCTGGGACCTTTGAGCAACACTGGAAGTGTGGCGTTCACGTGTCTCCACTCGTCTGTCCTGCTTCATGTCGGCAGGATTTCACTTAAAATCGAGGGGAAATGTCACTTCACAGTCTCTCTGGGGGGGGGGGGGTCGCCCCAGCTAAGCCAATCAGATTGGCCGTCTGCCTGAGATGGCGATGACCCCGGCCAGTCAGCAGATAGACAGATTAATGGAGAGATGGAAGACGTCCAAGTGGAGTCGTCTTGTTGAGGGATGAAGAGTCAGACTGGGTGAGGCTGCTGCTGCGCTCTGATTGGCTCCCAGCTGTGACCATACTGTTCCTTCCTGTCCACACAGGTGTGAGGTCACTCTGTTTCCCTCAGGGTCCACCTCATATCACAGACCGACTCTGTGTCGTCGACCTCGTCCTGAGTTCAACTCTGCACTCTGATCGACCAATCAGAGAGAACTCTGACGTGCGTCCAGCTTCGGGTCAGAGGTCAAACTCAGATGAATGTGTTTGTCACTTTTCACCTGTGAATTGTCCAAAACCCACATCTGTCTCCAGTGAACCCCGTCCTCTGTGAGACGCCGCACTGTGATCAGCTGACCGTGTGTCTGATGAGTGGACACCTGAGAGAGGTTACAGGTAGCTCACCTGGTACAGCTGTGTCCACACCACCATGATTTCATCTTCAAACAGAGTTTAGAAATGAAAACGATCTTCGTCCAGACTAACACACCTGAAAACACACATCACATGACCATCACCTGCACTGAGCATGTGTGAGCCGCTGTAAACAGGAAGTAGATTGTCTCCTCTGCAGTTGTAGCATTAAAACAGAGAATGTAAGTGAACAACAGCAGCTGCAAAGACAACAAGGTCAGTGACACTGTCATTCATCATCATGTTGTATTCACCACTGGTAGTCCAGGCTGATGACAGCCAATCAGGAGAGAGCGTGGCTGTGACCTCATCGATTACAAAGGTCTCACTTTCTGTCCAGACTACAACACAACCTCAGAGTTTTCAAAATAAAACACAACCACAGCGTTTTTAAAATAAAACACAACACAAGAGTTTTCAAAATAAAACACAACCCCAGGGTTTTCAAAATAAAGCACAACCCCAGCGTTTTCAAAATAAAACACAACCCCAGGGATTTCAAAATAAAACACAACACAAGAGTTTTCTAAAACCCTCTGGTTAAAAACTCTAAAACTGTAGTCCTGTGGACGGAGGAAGAAACGTAGGAAAAGAGATGAGGTTTAAAACTAAAATGTAGGAGTGTGGACGTTCCACTTTGACTCAGCAGCCTGGGTTCGATTCCAGCCCAGGTCCTTTGCTGCATGTCATCTCTCTCTCACTGTCCCTACCCCATTAAAGGCAAAAAAAAACCTTGTGTGTCCTAAAACTCTTGAGTTCACAGATCATGATAATATGAATAACCTCTAAGTTTTGTCTCTTCGTTCATCAGCAGAAGAAGAGTGGGACTGAAACAGCAGCCAAAGTCACAGGTTTATTACTGACAGCACAGTGATGCTGTTCCTGCAGCTCAGATCATGATCACACATGAACCTGTCTGAGACGACGTGCCATCATCAGTAGAAAGTGAAGAGACGTGTGGATGCTTGGACTCATCTCAGGAGACCTGACGAGTTCATGTCCGACTGTTGAAGCAGTTTTCAGGGTCACAGAGTTTTGAGTATCGGCTGTGGTCAGGTTTGGTTATGAAACTCTTCTGGCAGTCAGGTCTGGCAGAAGTTTTAAAGCCGGGCCAGTGTTGCTCAATCAGCCGTGCCTTTCATCAGCACAGCTCACAAATTAAATAGGAGCTGATGGCTGGAAGATAAGACTAATCTCAGCAGATCTGCAGATCGTCAGCTCTGCTGCGTCTTATCTGCGGAGCTGGCAGAGGAACGCTGCGATACGAGGCAGCGCGTTGTCATCACACCACGCCGTCTGACCTTTGTCACCATTAAACCGGAGCCAGTCACTTTTATAATCTGTCTGCTGGGAACACACTTCATTCATCCTGACGCCGCCTCTGGTGACAGTCCGACGGTTTAGAGGCTGTCAGGTGGCGTGAGCCAAGGTGTCGCCTCAGGGACGGACACACCTTGGAACTAGAATTACAGCCTGGTGGTTGTATCCTTCCGCCAACCAGCCAAGTTACAGTAAACAAGGTCTCAGTCTCTCCCTCCTGAGTCACAGTGTCAAATAATGCCCTGAGGTCTTTCTGCAGAACATTATGATGTCACAGTGAAGTTGACCCTTGACCATCTGGATATAAAATGTCATCGCTTCATTTTATCCTTATTTTATATATTTGAGTTCAACTGTGTCGTAATTATTGGATTAATCTGTGAGTTATGGCCAAAAACATGTTTTGTTAGGTCACAGTGACCTTGACCTTTGACCTTTGACCCCCAAATTCTAATCAGTTCATCCTTGAGTCCGATTGAATGTTTGTGTCCAACCTGAAGAAACTTCCTCAGGATGTTACTGAAATATTGTGAGACAGACGACCAGAAAACATAACGAATATATTTAATTTATTTGTGCACGTTTGTTAAAACAACATACATATAAAAGATCTATATGTTTATATATGTTTAATTTGTTGTATTCATTTATCATTAATTATGAACATGAAAGTTCTCAGACTTTTGGACTGTTTCTAATAACATATACTGACAGGCTGTGGATGGATATATATTTATGTAACCTATGTCTATTATATAAGCATACATACATAAACATATATTTTCTTTATTCTAGACATATACTGTAATTCAACATGTGAAATTCATTCCAATTTCTAATAGTTTCAAATATGATATAAAATAAAACTTATGTTGACTGCATATATGAAACATATGGACATATATTACATTTGTGTCTTTTTAATGAGCATAAACACTTTTCTCTGCCAAGTGACAGAGTGTTCAGTCAAACATCCACTGACTGTTTATTTCAGTTGTTTTCTCTCCAACATTCATCATGATTCATGACCACGGGTCTGTTGTTACTGTGAATGGTTCAGTGTCTCTGACTGTAACTGAAGTTATTAGACAGTGTTCATTCAGTACAGACGAGTCTCCATGACTACAGGACTGAAGGACCTCAGGACATGAAGGTCAAACGAGAAGAGCTGCAGGTAAAATCACCTGGACATGACACAAAGAAACTGCAGAAGTTGGAACTTAAAATAAAACTGTAATCAAGTTATAACATTCGTTAAATGTAATTTTATTCTGAAAGGACAAAGAAATGATGTTTAAAAACATTTAGATCTATTTAATATTAGTTTTTTTGTAATTACCCTGAAAGATTGTCAAGTATTCCATATAATCATCACATGAACCTACTGTAAATATATGGAGTTAGATCCAGCTTTTACTTTTTATTCCTCCGCCCGGCAACAGTCAGAGCGGCAGCCATTTTGTTTTGTCCGTCCATCTCGTTCTCGTGGACATTATATCTCAGTAACACCTTGATGGAACTTCTTCAAATTTTACACAAACATTAATTTAAACTCAGGGATGAACTGATTTGATTTTGGTCGTCAAAGGTCAAAGGTCAAGGCCGTGCTGATCTAACAAAAACTTGATTTTGGCCTTTTTGAATGTAATATCTCCTCATGGGAATCCCTTCAAATTTGGCACAAAAATTCACCAGGACTCAGGGATGATCTGATTAGATTTTGGGGATCAAAGGTCAAGGTCACGGTGACATCATATTCTTGTGAATGCAGTATATCAGGAACGCCCAGAGGGAATTTTATTACACGGTACAACCACGAGGAGGTGATTCTACTTTATAAATTATATGTTATGTCTTGTTATTTGTTTAGGTTGATAAACAGTAAGTTGTGCGTTTGTGTTGATAGGAAGCTGTACAGTGATGGTGATGATAGCTAATGCTATCAGCTAACCAGGAGAGATGAATCCCACCCAGCAGACCTCCAGCTGCACCAGTCTCCGGTGCATCTGACCTGCAGGGTGTCGATCTAATCTGTGGCTGCAGCCAGATACCTAATTATTATCCACATTCCCAGCTTGACTCTTATCAGGTGCGGACAGATAACAGCTGAGCGCTCTGTGTTATCATGTTCCCGAAAAGTGAGAACAAAGCTTTAAAAAGATACATGGTAATTATTTCCTCACACGTCCGGTTTATCAGGCTGTAGCATCTGCACAGCGCGGCTTTCCCAAACACCTCCATCACTAAGAATCATTCAAACACTGATGAACTGATAGTGAACGTCCATTATCCTGCAGTCAGTGTTTAATCAGATTGAGACACTATAACGTGACCTAATGACCTGATGTTAAATATCATGTTAAATAATGTCATCACTCACTCACAGTCAGTCTGATTTATTCTGCTGGATTAGAAGCAAATGTATGAAACATGAATTATTACATGCAAATGAATTAAACTAATTATGGAAAGACAATAAAGTGAAGCTGTGCAGAGACACTCTTTATTAAATTATAGCCACGTGGTGAATCATGTGCTCCCATCAATCATCACAGTGACTCCAGAAATGAAGCAATGCTGCATCATCATGATCCTGAACATGGAGTTAAAGTCTGTTTATTCATAAAGTCTCAGTTCACAGATGCAGATTCTGCTCCAGCTGCTGCTGCATCTCGTCCTGTCACTGTCTCAGTTTTCACACTGGACAAACGTCTCATTGTTCTCTCTGTTGGTCTCAGACAAATGAATCAAACTAAGTTTGTTTTTGAATCGTGTCGTAGCTGAAGAACAACAGGACAGAGGTAAAACGACGAGGTCAGACAAGACTCATGTACAATTACACACATGAGAACATAAAAACACGACGCACGTTTTCTACAGTAATGTGAGGGTGAGATCTGTTAAATTACATCTACAAACTTCATTTTCATTAAGACGTTGATTTTTATGGAGGAGCAGTGATGTCACAGGAAAAGTAATAAAACATTTCCTTGATTTCATATTTGAATAGGTATAAAAAACAGGAATTGTAAAGAGAATTTATAAATTAACGATTAATTCTTCTATCGATACTTCAGAAACAAAAACAGCATAAAACTCATTAAATAAACTATTTATAAATACATTTATTGATTCATGAATAAATAATAGAATTTGACAAACGATTTCACTTCGTTCCCTTTTTCTAGCCGCTTTTCCTATTAGCTCATTGATTAGCTTTGTCATTTAGCTTCTCCTGTTAGCCTCTCTGTGACACTCTGAGCCTTCAGTGCTGTAAAACCAACTTGTTAGCTCTGCAACCAATCAGAGAACACATTACATCCCATGGCCAATTGGGATTGTTTATCCTGGTTTTACAGCACTGAAGCCCAGAGTTTCACTGAGATGCTAAATGGAGAAGCTAACAGGAGACGCTAAGTGACTAAGGCTAAATAGAGAAGCTAACAGGAGAAGCTAAGTGACTAAGCTAATTGATTAGCTGACAGGAAAAGCAGCTGGAGAAAGGAAATGGAAATGGCATCAGGAACCAGGAATGTTCTCATTTTTAAAATGTCTTTTCAAATAGTTTTTTAAATTATATTATTTATTCATGAATTAATAAATGTTTTTACAAAAGGCTTATTTGATGAGACTTTTATGCTGCTGTCTTTTTATAATTCCTATTTTTAATTAAAATATGAAATTAAGGAAATGCTTCATTGCTCTTATTTCCCTGTTTATCATATGATCATGTGATCCTTGACGGTTGAGCTGTTTAAGTCTGATGACTGAGACTCGACCTGCAGCTGATACAGTGTGTTCAGCTGGGAGTGGCGTCCAGAGACATGGTGACCTGGATCAACACTGTCAACAATACACAGTGATAAACACATTTCACATGACTGACTGACATCTGCAGCTCCTGCTGCCGTTTGAAGTGAAGACAGTTAAAGTTGTAAAGTGCAGCCTGTTACAAGATGAAAATATATCAAAAATAAAAAGTTACAATGCGAAAAACTTAAATTTCAAATTGAATTTTATCCAATTTTAACTGTCGTGTGAACCAAAGTTTCAGCTCCACACAGGCCCCTCCTCTTTCACCATATTTGGATTAGCTGGGAGTTAGTGGGCGGAGTCAGACTCTGCCTAGATGGCAACGGTGAAGCAGCTCACTCTGAGTCTCAGAAACCTGTGAGTGACGCCACAGAT
>NW_019524919.1:217666-233349 GCF_002814215.2 Seriola lalandi dorsalis
AGTTCTGAGTGAGAGAAAGAATGAGTGAGTGAGTGAATGAATGAGTGAGTGAATGAGTGAGTGAGTGAATGAATGAGTGAGTGAATGAGTGAGTGAGTGAATGAGTGACTGAGTGAGTGAGTGAGTTAAATGAATGAGTGAGTGAATGAGTGAGTGAGTGAATGAGTGAGTGAGTGAGTGAGTGAGTGAGTGAGTTAGTTAAATGAATGAGTGAGTGAATGAGTGAGTGAGTGAATGAGTGAGTGAGTGAGTGAATGAGTGAGTGAGTGAAATGAATGAGTTAAATGAGTGAGTGAGTGAATGAGTTAAATGAGTTAAATGAGTGAGTGAGTGAGTAAATGATTGAGTGAGTGAGTGAGTGAGTGAGTGAGTGAGTGAGTGAAATGAATGAGTTAAATGAATGAGTGAGTGAGTGAATGAGTGAGTGAGTGAATGAGTGAGTGAGTAAATGATTGAGTGAGTGAATGAGTGAGTGAGTGAAATGAATGAGTTAAATGAATGAGTGAGTGAATGAATGAGTGAGTGAATGAGTGAGTAAGTGAGTGAGTGAGTGAGTGAGTGAGTGAATGAATGAGTGAGTGAATGAGTGAGTCAGTGAATGAGTGAAATGAATGAGTTAAATGAATGAGTGAGTGAATGAATGAGTGAGTGAGTGAATGAGTGAGTAAGTGAGTGAGTGAGTGAGTGAGTGAGTGAATGAGTGAGTGAGTGAGTGAGTGAGTGAGTGAATGAGTGAGTGAGTGAGTGAGTGAGTGAGTGAGTTAAATGAGTGAGTGAGTGAGTGAATGAGTGAGTGAATGAGTGAGTGAGTGAGTGAGTGAGTGAGTGAGTGAGTGAGTGAGTGAGTGAGTGAGTGAGTGAGTGAGTGAGTGAATGAGTGAGTGGTCTGAAGACGAACCCTGGACAAGTGTGAACATCACAGGTATGAAGTGTGAGCAGACAGGTGAGAACAAACCCTGCCAGGCAGGAGACGTGCTGCTGCTCGTAACCAGCTCCTCCTCGCCGTGGCATCTTCTCATGATGATGTCACTGAAGAATACAAACCATCATACAAGTGCTGACATATCACCCCCCCCCCCACTGATCTCTGACACTTGTTATTGTTAGAGGAAGAGCTGACCCTCCTCCTCCTCCTCAGGTCAGATGTGGTCCGGCCTCACGTTGACGTCGCGCTGTGGGAGTGGCCTGTCGTGTGACTGACAGGAGCAGCTGAGGGAGAGCGGGTCGGACGTTCGACCATGAAGCTGCTGCAGGTTTGTTTTAATCACAGTCACTGAATCTGTCACTTCTTCTTCGGGTTCACCAGGAGCTCGGGAGATACTCCTCTCTGATTGGCTGTCGGGTGTCTGTAAAAGTCACCTCAGGTCAACGGTTTAATCTTCGTGCTAAATCAGAGTTGGAGGTGTGTCCTTGTAACCATAGCAACAACACAGATGCTTTAATCTCTGTCAGCAGGAACCTCACCACAGGACAAACTGACTACAGGAGGTTTCTTCCTTTGGTCAGCAGACAGTAGACTGGACTCTCCTCAGGTGGAGGTCACCTGATCAGTCACCTGATCAGCCACCTGTCTGTCTCAGAACATACGCCTCTGTTTTCTGTGGTCACATGGTCACATGGTCAGTCTCTGTTACCTGCCTGGTTTCTGTGTTTCAACCACTTTGCTGTTTTCACCTGTTGGAGTCTCATCGAGTCTCAGGCACTCGTCATCTCAAGTGTTTCAGGTCCAGATCAATATCCAGATGTGATCGATTATACTTATAAACAAACACTGTACATGCCTCTGTTCTGCCCAGGTCACATGTCTGATACTGTCTTGATGTAAATCAGAGCTGACTCAGCACCAGAGTGGATCGATACACATGGCTGTAAGTTGTATACTGTACATATACATGTATACATATATGTATACATATATATATATATATATATACATATATATACATATATATATGTATATATATATATGTATACATATATGTATGTATACATATATATATGTATATATATATATGTATGTACACAGCCATGAGGAAGCCTATATTTAGTATGAAAGACCTACTTTATTAATAAAATCCTTTGTTGACACGTTGGCTGAGTGAAGTGTCAGCTCAGCAACATGTGGCTGCACTTCTCTGCACTGAACAGGCTGTTGGTTTTGTTTTCATATCATCATCAATCTTTTTGACAATTTATGGACGGTTGGACGACAGTAGTCAGAGGAGTCACCACCTGCACTGCACCGGATTTATTCTGCTACAAGCTGCCTTCCACAAGACAGCCACAGTTTTTGCAATTTTTATTTTCTCTTGCAATTTCTATTTAAAAAACGTCTAAAATGTTTTAAAAAAACGTCTCAAAACGTCTAAAATGTTACAACTTTCATCATCATTTTTTAGAAAGCTGCTGTGAAATCAGCTGTTTTTAGTCCTGGAGGGACTGATAATGAAGTTGGTTTTATTTTATGTTAAATTACGTGTCTCGTCTTATTTTGTATTTTCAGTGTGAATTGGATCTCTTAGAGTCACAGGAAGGAGTGAGGTGACAGTCTGTGTTTACAGACACCAGTGTGTGAGCAGGAAAAGGCGTACACCTGGTTTCTGTGTGTACGCATCATGGATGCCTCTGACAGCAGGTTCTCTGTGTTCAGGCAGGAACACTGTGTTACCTGGAGTCTGTTTACAATAATTACACAAACCTCTCAATTAACGCGCTAATGATTTATAAGCACTAAATGTGATGATGATAATCACACCTTTAAACCTGCAGGCTGCAGGAACCTGCAGGCAGACCTGCGGGGGGAAGCACACCCACCTGTGTCTGTACTGGTCTGTGTTTGATCAATAATGGTGTGATGATGGAGACATAAAAGCTGCTGTCTGCCACTGTGTGTTGTTTTAAACCTGCAGCCAGAGGATTCCTGGCCTCAGACCAGCTGCAGGTTCACACTCATCATGACTGAGCACGACTGCACTTTCCCTCTGCTGTTGTTTTGTTCCTCTTTGTTTTTGGCTCAGGTCGGACCGGATCAGATTACACACAGGTGTGAACGCTCCACAGCGTCACAGTGGAAAATGACTCTCTCTCTAAGGTTCAACAGCAGTAATACAATCAAACACACACACACACAGGTATGATGACTCGTCACACTCCTGTAGAAGTGAGTAGAGGATGAGGGCACTGATACTGAGGTTAAACTGATGCAGAGAGAGAGAGAGTCTGTAAACAACAGGAACATGTTCTGATCGGAGTCCTGATCTTCTGTCTGTGCCTTTAAATCTCTTCTGTGATGTCACAGCGCTCTGGTGAAAGGTGGGTCCGTTCATGCAGCAGGTAACTGCATGTTTCAGGGAAATCTGTCAAATTCCTCTTTTGATAAAACATGTTAACCACGCAAATGTTATTTTTCAAGTTCCTCCACTATTTTCTCATATGAATAAACCAGGTGTCAAATCAAACATTAACGATGTAGAAGGTGAAATTAGTAAAAAAAAAATTCAAAGTATTTCAGCAAAAATATTAAAATATTACAACAAAGTATTACTCACAAAAAAGCTCACAAACTAGCCTAGTGCTAGCGAGTTAGCCTAGAGAGCTAATGTAAAGACAAGTAGACTGTCGACTCTTCATAATCAATAGTTTGTAAAAATATTGTGTTTTAAGCAGAATTTTCCTCATCACATTATAAATTGCACAAATGAAGAAAGAAATGTAAGAGTTGTGAGTTTGACGTCTTCACAGACTAAACAGGATTGTCTTGATGTGTAAAAACCTGTGGTTAAATATGTTTCCTGTGCTTGGCGGCCATCTTGAAATTTAAAGTGACGAATGGGATTTTTCAAATGAATGGCCCCAGAGGGAAAAACATCCAGTTTTGGATGGTGCTTGTGTCCACAGTTGAAAGATGATGATACATTATCTGCTGCACTGTAGGGAGAGCTGGTGGTTTGGGTTCAAATAATTAGTTCAAGTCAGGGGACCTCTGTCGTCATGGTTACAATAATAAGTAAAGGTAGAGTGAGCGATGCTGCAGAAACAAACTGTTAATATTTGGACTCAACAGCAAAACAAATACACCCCTCCCCTCTGTGCTCCTCCAGAAGCTCTGCCCCCAAATTCATGCATGTGCATCGCCATGGTAACGACAGTGTTGGAATCCAGAGCGTCTAACTCGGCGAGGAAGTGAATACTCGGTCATGTTTGTATTTAAATACAGACTCTGATCTCTGGTGATAGAAACACGTGTTTGTATGAAAACATCTGAATCTAGATTTAAATCATTTATATTTCTTATATCATTTTATCATTTTCTTTATTAATTTATCTAATGCCTCTGCAGGTCTCTCCTGTAAATGAGCTCTTGATCTCAGTGTGACTTCCTGGTTAAATCAAATATAAATATGTAGATATGATTGGTCCAGGTAAATCACCTGTTGATGAGCAGTTTGTTGCAGGTGAACATGGAAACAGATTCTCTGTCTGAACCGTCCATTACAGTCATGAATCCACTTTAACCACGGACCATACGCCCCCCCACGCCCCCCCACGCCCCCGGCACTAAGGGCCTCTGTGGGTGGAGGTCGTGGGGCTGGGGGTCCGTCCAGGCTTTGCTGGCCGTCCATCACTCCTGTCCTGTCCTCCCCACACAGCTTGCAGCTTGCATAACGCCCCCCCCCCCTTCCAGAGGACGCTGGGCTCACTGCTGTCAGTTTATCTGATCACTGAGTGTATTTTGGTCTTCTCTTGATACAGAGGTTGTGAAACAGCTGGAGTTGATGTGTCACGCTCGCTCACGGGGTGATTTGGCTGGAAGTGCTGGCTCAGCACGGAGCAGCGAGAAGCTGGAGGTTCATGAAAACACAGATTCTTCTGTTAATCTCAACAATTAATCTGTTTCAACAGCTGGAGGTTGAACTGTGGCCGTCACAGATTAAACATGGCGGTTGCGTTACCTGCTGGAAACCTGCGTAGTTCAGGCACGAACAAAGACTAAATGAAACGTGACAGATGTCAGTAACTTTAGCTGCTAAAAATCAAAATTTTAAATCACATCAGCTGCTAATTTTGTCCATTAAACTTCAAATTCTTTGTCACAATCACCTCTTCCTGTTTCCTGTCTGTTGATTGTTGTACTTCCTGTCTTTATCTAGTTTTCCCGCCTCCATGATTGTCTGCCCCGCCCTGATGTGTTTCACTTGTGTCCGTCTGTCCCGGCCGTCCTCTGTCACTTTGACCAGGAGACAGGAGCCGTTCAAGGACGCGTGGTGCGTTCAAGGACGCTTCAGTGTCCAACATATAATGTCAGCAAATCAAACACTATCTGTGAACACACCATCATGGAGTCAGTGGTCACCTGTCCAGGTGTCAGCAGGGTCAGAAGCTGGTCCAGGATCAGATCAGTGAAACAGCTGAGATAAGACCAGGGTCATTAAACCACACCATGAGGAAGAAAGGTCGCCATGACGACCAGGTGAGAGATTTGACTGAATCTGAACCTGATGAACATTTATAGCTCGTTACCTTCCTTGTTTCCTCCATCACCTTCTCATTTTCTTTGCCTTTCTTACTTCCTTCTTTCCTTTCTTACACGCTCATTAGCTTCCTTACCACTTTTTCTCCTTTCCTTCCTTACCTCCTTTTCCTTCTTTCACCTCTTTCCTCCCTGCCTTCTCATTCCTTTTACTACTTCTTCCTTCCCTTTATTATCTCCTTTCCTTCCTTCCTTACAACCTCCTCTCCTTCTGTACCTATCACTCTCATAAACCACAGAGAAACAGAGATGTATTTATTTTTAGTGACAGTAACTTTGTCTCAGCTCTCTTCTCTCTCCTTCCCTTTCCTCCTGTCCTTTAGGAGACAAGTCAAGGTAGTGAAGGAGTGGAGGAAACGAGGAGAACCAGGTAACACACCTGGAAAAGTTGAGTCATTGTGGAGGCGGCAGGTGGAGGAGGCTCAGAGCTCAGTGACCAGAGTTTAACCTGATGGATGTGAACGTGTCCTCTGGGAGTGTGTGGTCACCAGTACAGAAGGCTGCGGTTCTGCTGATGGTACTGGTCCAGTCCCAGTGAGACTGTGTTACAGTCCAGCTGGGTGGAGCTCAGAGAAGTTAAAAAACTTCAGACGGAGCAGCAGAGCGAGGACGGCCAAACAGAAACAGCTGCAAACGTTCACGTTGTTGAAACTCTGGGATGGAGTCAGAGCCAGTAACCGTGGTAACCGTGGCTCTCGGCAGCATGACGGAAACGTCATGAATCATCCCGTCACCGTTGGGCCCATTCAGCCCTGCAGAGCCAAAACCCCGGTCAGGTCCAGTTCTCACCTCAGAGGTCAGAGGTCAGATGGAAGTTATGTGACTGAACAGGTTTCTGAGGAGTGTCCTCAGATCAGCTGGATGAAGAGGCTGCAGGTCCAACAGAACACAGCCCCAGAACCGGCTCACAGGAAGTCACAGACAGGAAGTCCAGTCCTCTGATCCGACTGTTTAAATCACAGGTTCGTCTTCGCTTCAGGTAACATGGATATAAAGGTGTTCTGTCCTTACCTTTATATACAGCTGATTAAAAATAACAGCTGAAAGGTTTTCTGTTATTATTTGAATGTTTGAATTTCTTCTTTAACATAAGATTGATTTAGTTTACTGATGTAGTTGTCATGGTAACTGATTGGCTGTTGGGAACAGGATATTGTTTAAACCTGGTGGTTGGTGTCTGATGTGTCACTGCTCACTGTCACCATGACTGACTGACAGGAAACAACCAATAAACTGGTCTTTATTATCAGTTTGGCCAAAGTCTGTGTGTGTGTGTGTGTGTGTGTGTGTGTGTGTGTGTGTGTGTGTGTGTGTGTGTGTGTGTGTGTGTGTGTTTCAGCTTGTTTCATCACTCCTCTTATGCAATCTCACTGCAACTCCAGAGTCCAGATGTAGAGGAACAGCTCCACCTGCTGGACTGAACACAGAGTGCAGACAGATGTTACAGCGACTATTTGAAGGAGGAAAAAGACGTGTGACTCTCAGCTGATCTGCGGATATTTCCTGAGTTTTGGGCTGAAAAAGGAAGTGATGAGACCCTCAGGTTCTGTTCAGGTTCTGCTCTGTCACTAGATGTTTGAATGACTGGCTCCATGATTGACACACACCAACCACAGACACACACCAACCACAGACACACACCAACCACAGACACACACCAACCACAGACACACACCAACCACAGACACACACCAACCACAGACACACACCAACCACAGAGACAGAGTCGGGAGGAAAAGTTGGACTCAGTACCCAGGAGCCCTGAGGGTGGAGCGCCCTCGAAAAGCCTGGGATGAAAAGTTGTTCTTTGTTGCCATGTTTTTAATTCCAAGTAATTAGTGTCATAAGTAACTTTAAATTGGCTGAATAAACTGAATAAAACGTTTGAGTGACTGAACTTTGTATATAAAACATAGTGTCACTCGCTGTCACCCCTTACAGGAGGCGCAAAATGGTTTAGTCCATCCCTGCAGAGGATTCCCCAAAACAGTAACGAGTTGAGTGTCTGCTGATGAGGCTGAAGCGCTCGTTAGCACCACGACAGTCATGTCTTTCTGCAAAAAAGGGAAATCGGGGTCACAAAAAAGAAAAGAAAGAAAGGAGAGAGAAAAAAGCAAACTGAGGGAAAACAACTCCTAACTGATTTCTTTCAAGAGAAAGGTGAACACAACGGTTTAAGTTCATATCAGCAGTTGTTTAGATTGAAGGCAGTCAGCGAGGAGCATAATTACATTGTATAACATGAATTAATCAATAGCATAAATTAATAAGCATTATACCTACAATGTCATATGACATTATATCTATCAAATAAATCAAATACTTAGCAAAGCTTAACATCATGAAACACATGGCCCTTAGTTTGAGAAACAGCCACAGAGAGTGGAGGCAGGTTCCTCTTCATCTCCTGATGTTACTGAGGATGAGACCAGGTGAGCTAGTGACATCACACATTACTATTACTTGTTTAAATGTGGTATGAACTGTTCATTAGTGACCAGCCTAATAACCACTACAGACCCATGCCTACATTTGTTTGCCCAATTATTTGTAATTTTTTTTAAAGATGCGTGAGATACACGGATGAAGAGAGGAAGACTTGTTTTGTGCTACACCTGTCGACATCCATTGATCAGGCTGGTTTAACGAGCTGCACAGAACTATTTCTCTTACTTTGAGGTGAAGACTGAATTGTTGTGTTTTTGTTGTATTGCTCTGTAGAGACGCCATTTTACCTGAGTAGCACCTTTTCCCGCTCAAACTGCGGCTACTGCTCTAGTTTGAGTGACTCAGCGCGCTGACCAATGAACACCAAGCTCTACCGACATCACGGCACTGATTGGCCCGCCCTCTGTCTCTATAAACACTGACTAAACACTTTTATTTCCTTTCACTGTATGAGCATCTTGCGCCAATAACCTATAATAAACCTATAATGGCGTTCACCTCCAAGGACAAACATTTCCCTCCATCAGATCCATCTTATTATCTGGATCCAAAGTTCCCGCCGCTGTACTGCGGTGGTTCCGCCACCAGGGGGCGCTGCTCCTCCACCACCTGTTCACCAGGACTCCTGCAGCTCTCAGTAGCGTTACACTTCTTCTTCGTGTGTTATTATTAGCTGCACTCAGAACAGCTTCACTCCTCAGTGTTTCCTGGCTCCTGGTCATGACGTCATGCTGCTGTTCGCTTTGTTTCCATGCTGGACTCACATGATGTCACTACTGGACCGTCCACCATCAAGTCATCGTCCATCAAACCGGATGTTCTGTGATGTAGCCTTCAAAATAAAGGTATGACATTTAGTGCTGGCTTGAATATTCAGTCAGAATGTCCATTAATGATTCTACCACGTTCATTTATCTGGATAACACCCGAATAACTCAAATGTATTGAACTGATTTGATTTTTAGGGTAAATATAGTATTTGTATTTATTTTGAAAGGTGGAACCGGATGTGCTTGTTTACATCCACAGCAGCTTCACCGGTCCGGTGGCGGAACAGCCAGGAGCCGTGACTGCTCAGTTAAAGCCTCTCTCCGTGGAGCGCGGACCTACACCGAGACACACACACACTTTTAGCCGCAGTTGCTTTGCGGTCACACGGCCATGGCTTCCATCACCTGCCGGCTCCAGTACCTGGAGGACTCGGATCCGTTTATCTGCACAAACTTCCCCGAACCTCGGAGACCTC
This sequence comes from Seriola lalandi dorsalis, assembly GCF_002814215.2. Classification (NCBI taxonomy): domain Eukaryota; kingdom Metazoa; phylum Chordata; class Actinopteri; order Carangiformes; family Carangidae; genus Seriola; species Seriola lalandi. The sequence goes on from NW_019524919.1 coordinate 226,891, forward strand.
CGACGCTGAACGTGGAGGAGAACCTGCCGCTCAGCGAGCAGATCGCCGGGATACACAAGCTGCTGGAGGCGCCGCTGAAGGTGGGTCACCGGTGGGAACACCTGCGGGACGATGAGCAGCCATGTCGGTTAATGTTTTAACTTTGAGCCGGTTGGACCTCCAGACTGTTAAAGTACCGCTGAGCTGAGACACAACACTCTGAGCTGGAGGACGATTCGCGGGGGAAATGATAGAAAATAAGACTTTAAATAACTTTAAACTACAGTAAAGAGTCTAGAGACGAACTGTTACTGACCAAAAAATAACCGCGAAAGTTACAAATGGTTAAAAGTTGTTGTTGAAACTTTCCTTCAAGCTGAAGGTAAAACACCAAACTGCGTTTGAAATTCACCTGATTTAATGAATCCCTGTTTACCTGGCCAGGTAGAGAGAGGTTAGAAGTGCTGAAGAAGTTAATTGTCACACATGAACATGAGAAACATCCAGTACATTCAGTTAAAGTCATGTTTAATAGAGTAATCGATGCTGTAATCGATACAGGTGTTAACTGTTCAAGCTGCTTGGTGCCGGATTTACCTGGAGACTCGATTTACATTATTTTCACATTAAATCGCTAATTCTTTAAATGGAGTTTGGAACCTGCTTATTCAAAGTCTTTTTTCTATAACAAGACAATTCAAAAGACAAAGACATTAAGACACAAACAGCTGATCGAGGTCTGAAGAGCTAAACATGAAGTGAAGCAGAAGATTTAAACAGTGTTTGATCACAGTGAAAGATACCAACTTTAACTGAAATGTGGCAAATAGAAAAGTTTTGAGTCTGAGTTGGAGCAGGTCTGAAGGCCTGTCCATCATTAGTGTGGACTCTGGGGACAGTGGGCGGACCTGTCCCTGACCACCTGAGAGGTGTGGACGGTCCTGGACGGAGGCAGCAGAGTTGTGGATCAGCTGCTGGTGTGTGATCCTCCTGTACCACAGTGGTTCGCTCTATTTAAATGTTTTAAATGTCCTCACTGAACCAAGCCTCAGGTCAGTGCTGCGTTCACTGACCTGCTGTTGAGCAGCATGACTCTGTGGATGTTAAAGTTCAGTAATCTGCTGATGGTGTAACTTTGGTTTGTAGCACAAAGTGTTTTATCCAGAACCTGCTAATATTAAATCTACTAAAACCTGAGACCTGGAACCATCAGATATCATCCACACTTAAAATAAATGGTAGATGTTAGCATGCTAACATGCTAAACTCAGCAGATGGTAAACATGCTGAATATTCTGATGTTAGCATTTAGCTCAAAGCCGCTAACATGCGTCAGGAAAAATACTGCAACTGGACAAAACTGTGCTCAGACAGTTGGGTCAGCCCTGAACCAGTCGGACGCTTATTCTCATTTTCATGTGATGGATCCACCAAACTGAAGTTCTGGGTCCTGTCTTTAAGGTCTGACCTCACTCTCAGATCTGGACTGTAGAGCCAGAGGTGGAGGAGGGATCCAGATGTTTGACTTCCTGAACTCCAGGTCAGGACAGGCCCTGACAGCAGCGTGTAGTGAAAGTATTCAGAGTACTGTGCAGCAGAGCAGCCCCTCTCATTGGTGTATTATTATACATGTTATCATTACTGATGGATGAGTGTGTGAGCAGCATGAGGAGGTGCAGCAGGTGGAGTGTTGTGTAGTTTCATCCCTGTGCTCAGACTCAGCCTGCAGGTTCTGCTTCTCTGTTCATAAGGAAACGAGTCAGGTGTTTGTTTCTGTTCACCTTCATCTGTCCTCTGATTGGTGGGTTTTTCCCAGGTGAAAAGCTCAGTGTGTCCGGTGCTGACACACTGAGACTTAATGCTGAGCAGAAATATATTTGAAGTCAGCAGCTGGTTTAGTTTAAGAACTGATCACATGTTATTAACTGATCGTGTGGTGCAGTGAAACCTTCACTGTGTTTACAGCTGTGAGGGAGAATCAATGGAAATACTCAAGCAGACCTGAGATCTGTGCCTAATGTACAGTTATTATTATTATTACAGTATTAAAGTTGCTGCTGATCGGAGTGAGAGAGTGAAGATGTTGGACAGAATAAGTCAGAGTGGAAACACAGAATGAAGTTTCCTGTGGTTGACTCAGCCATGATGCTTCTGTTTGTGCTGTATCCATGCATGGCGTTGAGTTTCCCAAACAGGAAGTGAACGCATCTCCGGCTCCACAGGCTAACTCAGCAGAGTCACAGCACAGTGACACATGAGTCAGTCATTCTTCGTTTTAGCTTCATTCCTCAGTTATCTGTGAGGCTGAAGTTCAGGACCGAGATAAATACACACACACACACACACACACACACACACTCTCTCACACACACACACACACACACACACACACACACCCACACACACTCTCACACACACACACACACACACACACACTCACACACTCTCTCTCTCACACACACACACACACTCACACACACACACACACTCACAGCAGCGTCTTCATTAAAGGAAGGTCGTTACTCAGCAGTCTGTGTTGGAACACGCTCCCGACCTGTCATGGCCTCGTTATCCCCGCGGCAACACGACTTTATTCAGAGTTTTATCCAGATGTGTTTGAACAGATGCTTCAGATCAAAGCAGAGATTTCCCTCCACAGCTGAGCCACACACAGGAGACTCCAACCGGCCGCGAGGCGTTCGGAGCCTGTTGGAATCTGCAGGATCAGATAAAGACCAGAGAGCAGCGGTCCCACTAGATTACATTCCTCCACTGACCCCCTAATTGTTCCCATCATGCCCCGGGGCTCGACCCGCAGGCCACGCCCACCCCCCTGTTAGATGCAGGGATGTGATATGATCAGTGTTGAGACGTGAGTCCTCAGACTTCTGCACAGTTCCTGGTTCTCTGCTCTAGTTTCACTCCTCCTCCTCCTCCTCCTCCTCCTCCTCCTCCCTCACTGAGGGTTTGGGCCGAGCAGAGTGATTGTGGAGGAAAAGGGTGGGACCTGTAAACAGGAGATAAGCTGATGGATGGATGGACGGATGCAATACTAACAGCAGCGTGTTGATAAGAAGTGAGCAGACTGCTGCTGCAGGAACAGTCTGACCGTCAGGCTGTTGCTGCAGGAACAGTCTGACCGTCAGGCTGTTTCAGGCTTTAAACAGGATCCTGATGTGATGAAGTAATGATGAATATTCAGATGGATGTTGGTTTCATGTGTGTGTGTCCAGTCCAGAGATGTTTTTAGCCTAGCTTAGCACAGAGACTGGAAGCGGAGGGAAACTGTTAGCCTGTTGGACAGGAGCTGTTGTCCTCCATGTCGTGGACTGTCTGGATCCCTGTGCTCAGCTGTTGTCATGGGGACAGACCGTGACCGGTCTGTATGAGCAGAAACAATGACGCTCCTGTGTTTGATCCTCCGTGACGTCGTAGCTCCAGGAAACTGGTTCCAGTTGATCAGAAGTAAAGAGACGCTCTCATGTCACATCCAGCTTCACAGAAACAGCTGAACATGAATCATCAGAGTACTTCTACTCACTCTTCTATAGTTTTGAGGTACTTTTACTTTACTCGTACTGTCTCAGAGGGAGCCTCCACATTTATCTCTTTGCTAAAGTTCACAAATGATGACAAAACATTTGATCAACATATAAAATATGAGACATAATTATAGATTGAACTACAACATCCAGTATTTCCTGATGTTTTAAGAAGAGTTTAAACTGTTCCACCTTCAGTCCGCAGACAGGAGCCCGTGATAATCTGCCTGTTTATTGCCAAGAAGGTTTTAAAGTGAGAGGAATTTGTTTTGGTTCATAACAATAAACAAAGTAGAAAAGAAATATAACCAAAGATGAAACCAGTGAGTTCTGCAGCAGAGAGATGAAATATACAGAGAAACATTTAAATAAAATATTTTCCATAAAAATGTGAAGAAATATTATAGAAAAGTCTAAATATAAACAATATAAATACATAGAATGAGTATGACATGACGAAGGAGGTGAATTCATCCTTTAAAAGATGAAATCAGTTTGATGACGTCGCTCTGACTGACATCAGCCAATAAAAACTCAAGGTCAAGAACAACCGTGGCTCGTTCGTTCAAAACATGGAGGTGATGTCATGTGTTGGTCCTGTGCCACCTCAGGCTCCACACACACACACACACACACACACACACACACACACACACACACACACACACACACACTCTGTCTAAAGAATGTGACCGTGCAGGTTCAGAGCGGCTGCCCGTCACCGTCAGACCGGATTGTTTTCCTTCTGGTTTGCAGCTTCATACCTGAACATGAGTCACAGTCCTCGCTGCTGCCTCAGATATAAATAGACTCACAGTTTATCTCACAGTTCGCTCTGTTGCACAGATCCCACAACATGCTGCACTGATGAAATAATGTGGAGACGTGGACTCATGTTAATAAATAAACCAGCAGAGACAGACACAGACGCTCTGAGGGACAGACCCTCAGAGCATCTGTCCCTCAGAGCGTCTGTCCCTCAGAGCGTCTGTCCCTCAGAGCGTCTGTCCCTCAGAGCGTCTGTCCCTCAGAGCGTCTGTGTCTCAGAGCGTCTGTCCCTCAGAGCGTCTGTCCCTCAGAGCGTCTGTGTCTCAGAGCGTCTGTGTCTCAGAGCGTCTCTCATGATGAAAAAGACAAATGAGACAACATGTTTCATCAGAGATGCAAAACAGATACTAGTTTTTACATGTTGATGTGTTTCAGTGTGACATCACTTCCTGATGATGTCATCATCTCTGCTTTCCCTCCAGAATAAAGCTCCAGAGAATCTGCAGAACTTGATAGAGAATCATCCTGTTTCTAAGTTTCCTCAGTTTCACAGTAAAACATGATGATACACTGCAGACAGGAAGTGATCACAGCTGATCACAGCTGATTCAGCTGCTGGTAATGAGGCAGTCTGACTCCATGTGAACAGACTCAGTTGTGTCTCTTCAGCTCAGGGTTTCCTCAGAGTCTTAAAAAGTCTAAAATAGTCTCACATTTAAAAATCTGAATTTTATTCCTTGAAAAGTCTTAAAAACGTAAAGGTTTTATGTTCAGGTCATGGTCAGGTTAGTTAATGCTTCTTAATGTTTGGTTTTGGTTCGCTGTAGTTGCGTTTCATAAGTTGTATTTCCTCTCTCGCTCACAGTAGTTGATGGGCATCAGATAGTTGAGTTGTTGTGGCGTTATTTTGTGAATGTGAATAAATTCATTTATTTAGTTTGCAGGTAATTCTCGGACTAAGATTTTCTTTTATATCCTTTCTACTTTTTTACCAGTTTGGACGTGAAACCAGTTTTAAATTTCACTCATGAAGGTTTTAAAAAGTCTTAAAAAGTCTAAAAGGGACCTTGTTGAAAGCGTGTGATCTTCGGCGCCAGCAGTGTGTGGATATTCATCTGTGTGACTGTGGAGACGAAGGTGTGTAGAACAGGTTGTGTGAGTGCTGCTTGTGTTTATGTGTCATGATCACTGTGTCACAGACACATGAACACACACTGACTTCAGTCAACACTTGTTGTAAAGTGGATCTTAATGTTGTTCATCACCTGTTTCATTCGTTAGTTTAATGACTTTATAAACAGTTTGATGTAGATAGATCTGCTGATATGAGCTCATGCACAGTTATATTGTTTCAGTGCTGGGGGGTTAACGTCATCCACTCATCATTAAATCTTTATTTAGCAGGTCCTCAGAAGTCCTGTAACACCTTCAGCTGTTCCTCATGAAGAGGTTTATTATTAGACATGTGAGTTCATTCACATTCATACATCTCTCTCTCTCACCTGTCTCACCTGTCTCACCTGTCTGTCTGTCTCTCAGTTGGAGGAGTGCACCCTTCAGTTGTCTCCTAATGGAAACTACCTGGACCTGGACTCGTCTCTGGCCGAGCAAAGGGACGAGCTGGAGAGCTTCTACGAAGACGTGGCGTAAGAACACCTGTTTATTCTGTCACACCTGCTCACTCTGTCACACTCTGTCACACCTGCTCACTCTGTCACACTCTGTCACACCTGCTCACTCTGTCTCACTCTGTCACACCTGCTCACTCTGTCACACTCTGTCACAGTCTGTCACACCTGCTCACTCTGTCACACTCTGTCACACTCTGTCACACCTGCTCACTCTGTCACACTCTGTCACACCTGCTCACTCTGTCACATTAACCATGTTAGCCATGTTAACCAAGTTAGTCATATTAGTCACATTACCCCTTTTAACCACATCAGCATGTTAGAGTCATTAGCCATGTTGACAATGTTCGCCACGTTAGCCACGTTAGCCACGTTAGCCACGTTAGCCACGTTAGCCATGTTAGCCATGTTAGCCACGTTAGCCATGTTAGCGACGTCACATTGCAGCAGATGAACCAGGTTCAGTTTTTTTGCTGCTCAACACAGTTTTTTTCTGAACAACCTCCATAATGACATGTTATATGTTGTTATGTCATTGT
>NW_019524919.1:236242-237183 GCF_002814215.2 Seriola lalandi dorsalis
TCTCTCTCTCTCTCTCTCTCTCTCTCTCTCTCTCTCTCTCTCTCTCTCTCTCTCTCTCTCTCTCTCTCTGTCCGTCTCTCTACTGAGCAACAGAAAAACAATCAACTTTCACTTCTGCTCATGAAATGTGAATCTGTGCGTGTCAGCTCGGTGAACATGCTCCTCACGTCCTCTTGACTTGGTGAGGTGAACCTGGACTCCAGAGTCTCCTGAGCTTCTGCTTCTGGACAGTGTGTCCTCAGCAGGTGGTCGGACAGATCACTGTTTAAACGCTGCTGTTTTCTGTGGGAAGATGAAATTCAGACTGTCACAGGTTTGATTCCTGGATCAGCAGGATGAATCTGGGAGGGGAAAGTGAAAGTGTGTCCATGTTCACAGGATCCTGAATAAAGATCTTTAAAAACTTAAATAATAATAATAATAATAATAATAATACATTTTATTTAAAGGCGCCTTTCTTGGCACTCTTGTTAATAATAACAACTTTATTTATAAAGCTCAGTTCACACAGAGGATGTGGCTCAGATCTTCACAGGACAGAGTGTGTGTGTGTGTGTGTGTGTGTGTGTGTGTGTGTGTGTGTGTGTGTGTGTGTGTGTGTAATTGTTCCTTATTTTAGACCTTAGACAAACACAAACTCTTCTCTTCTTTCCTTGTTTTTCTTCCCTCTTTCCTTCCTCTCTCTCCCTCTCTCTCCCTTCCTGTCTCTCTCGCCCTCTCTCTCTCTCGCCCTCCCTCCCTTCCTCTCTCTCCCTCCCTCTCTCTTTGTCTCTCTCTCCCTGTCTCTCCCTCTCTCCCTCCCGCTCTCTCTCGCCCTCTCTTTGTCTCTCTCTCTCTCCCTCCCTCCCTTTCTCTCCCTCTCTCTCTCCCTGTCTCTCTCTCTCTCCCTCCCTCTCTCTCTCTCTCTCTCTTGCCCCCTCTCTCTCTATCTCCCTCCCTCT
>NW_019524920.1:0-1672 GCF_002814215.2 Seriola lalandi dorsalis
AAAATGGCATAGTGTAATAAGGCATAAAAATTTCAAAAAACGTCATAGTATATTAAGGCATAAATACGTCATAAAAACGTCATAGTATAGTAAGTCTTAAAAACGTCATAGTATAGTAAGGCATAAAAATGTCAAAAAATGTCATAGTATAGTAAGGCATAAAAATGTCAAAAAACTTCAGTATAATAAGGCATAAAAACATAAAATGTCATAGCATTGTAAGGCATAGTATAATAAGGCATAAAAATGTCAAAAACTTTATATTATAATAAGGCATAAAAACATCATAAAATGTCATAGTATTGTAAGGCATAGTATAGTAAGGCATAAATACTTAATGAAAACGTCATAGTATAGTAAGGCATAAAAATGTCAAAAAACGGCATAGTATAATAAGGCATAAAAACATCATAAAATGTAATAGCATTGTAAGGCATAGTATAGTAAGGCTTAAAAATGTCAAAAAAACGGCATGGTGTAATAAGGCATAAAAATGTCAAAAAACGGCATAGTACAATAAGGCATAAAAACATCATAAAATGTCATAGTATTGTAAGGCATAAAAACATCATAAACTTTCATAGCATTGTAAGTCATAGTATAGTAAGGCATAAAAATGTCAAAAAACTTCATAGTATAATAAGGCATAAAAACGTAAAAAAAAACAGCATAGTGTAATAAGGCATAAAAATGTCAAAAAATGTCATAGTATAGTAAGGCATAAAAACATCATAAACTTTCATAGCATTGTAAGGCATAGTATAGTAAGGCATAAAAATGTCAAAAAACTTCATAGTATAATAAGGCATAAAAACGTAAAAAAACAGCATAGTATAGTAAGGCATAAAAATGTCAAAAAACGACATAGTATAGTAAGGCATAAAAACATCATAAAGTTTCATAGCATTGTAAGGCATAGTATAGTAAGGCATAAAAAAGTAAAAAAAACGGCATAGTATCGTAAGGCATAAAAACGTAAAAAACGGCATAGTATAATAAGGCATAAAAACATCATAAAATGTCATAGCATTGTAAGGCATAGTATAGTAAGGCATAAAAATGTCATAAAACGACATAGTATAGTAAGGCATAAAAACATCATAAACTTTCATAGCATTTTAAGGCATAGTATAATAAGGGCATAAAAATGTAAAAAAATGTCATAGCATAATAAGGCATAAAAACATCATAAAATGTAATAGCATTGTAAGGCATAGTATAGTAAGGCTTAAAAATGTCAAAAAAACGGCATAGTGTAATAAGGCATAAAAAAGTCAAAAAACTTCATAGTATAATAAGGCATAAAAACGTCATAAAATGTCATAGCATTGTAAGGCATAGTATAGTAAGGCTTAAAAATGTCAAAAAAATGGCATAGTGTAATAAGGCATAAAAATGTCAAAAACGGCATAGTACAATAAGGCGTAAAAACATCATAAAATGTCATAGTATTGTAAGGAATAGTATAGCAAGGCGTAAAAATGTCAAAAAACGGCATAGTGTAATAAGGCATAAAAATATCAAAAAACGTCATAGTATAATAAGGCATAAAAACATCATAAAATGTCACAGCATTGTAAGGCATAGTATAGTAAGCCTTAAAAATGTCAAAAAAACGGCATAGTGTAATAAGGCATAAAAATATCAAAAAACGTCATAGTATAATAAGGCA
>NW_019524920.1:3054-31104 GCF_002814215.2 Seriola lalandi dorsalis
ATAGTATAGTAAGGCATAAAAACATCATAAACTTTCATAGCATTGTAAGGCATAGTATAGTAAGGCATAAAAAAGTCAAAAAACGGCATAGTATCGTAAGGCATAAAAACGTAAAAAACGGCATAGTATAATAAGGCATAAAAATGTCAAAAATTTTATATTATAATAAGGCATAAAAACATCATAAAATGTCATAGCATTGTAAGGCATAGTATAGTAAGGCATAAAAATGTCATAAAACGACATAGTATAGTAAGGCATAAAAACATCATAAACTTTCATAGCATTGTAAGGCATAGTATAATAAGGGCATAAAAATGTAAAAAATGTCATAGCATAATAAGGCATAAAAACATCATAAAATGTAATAGCATTGTAAGGCATAGTATAGTAAGGCTTAAAAATGTCAAAAAAACGGCATAGTGTAATAAGGCATAAAAATGTCAAAAAACTTCATAGTATAATAAGGCATAAAAACGTCATAAAATGTCATAGCATTGTAAGGCATAGTATAGTAAGGCTTAAAAATGTCAAAAAAGTGGCATAGTGTAATAATGCATAAAAATGTCAAAAAACGGCATATTACAATAAGGCGTAAAAACATCATAAGATGTCATAGTATTGTAAGGCATAGTATAGCAAGGCGTAAAAATGTCAAAAAAACGTCATAGTGTAATAAGGCATAAAAATATCATAAAATGTCACATCATTGTAAGGCATAGTATAGTAAGCCTTAAAAATGTCAAAAAAATGGCATAGTGTAATAAGGCATAAAAATGTCAAAAAACGGCATAGTATAATAAGGCATAAAAACATCATAAAATGTCATAGCATTATAAGGCATAGTATAGTAAGGCATAAATACGTCATAAAAGCGTCACAGTTTACGACGGCACAAAAACGTCAAGATACATCATAGTATAGTAAGGCATAAATATGTTAAAAACTTTATATTATAATAAGGCATAAAAACATCATAAAATTTCATAGCATTGTAAGGCATAGTATAGTAAGGCATAAAAACATCATAAACTTTCATAGCATTGTTAAGCATAGTATAGTAAGGCATAAAAATGTCAAAAAACTTCATAGTATAATAAGGCATAAAATGTAATAAAATGTCATAGCATTGTAAGGCATAGTATAGTAAGGCTTAAAAATGTCAAAAAAACGGCATAGTGTAATAAGGCATAAAAATGTCAAAAAACGGCATAGTATAATAAGGCATAAAAACATCATAAAATGTCATAGTATTGTAAGGCATAGTATAGATGAAGGCATAAAAATGTCAAAAAACTTCATAGTATAATAAGGCATAAAAACATCATAAAATGTCATAGTATTGTAAGGCATAGTATAGTAAGGCATAAAATATGTAAAAAAAACGGCATAGTGTAATAAGGCATAAAAATGTCAAAAAACTTCATAGTATAATAAGGCATAAAAACGTCATAAAATGTCATAGTATTGTAAGGCATAGTATAGTAAGGCTTAAAAATGTCACAAATGGCATAGTGTAATAAGGCATAAAAATTTCAAAAAACGTCATAGTATATTAAGGCATAAATACGTCATAAAAACGTCATAGTATAGTAAGTCTTAAAAACGTCATAGTATAGTAAGGCATAAAAATGTCAAAAAATGTCATAGTATAATAAGGCATAAAAACATCATAAAATGTCATAGCATTGTAAGGCATAGTATACATCATAAAATGTCATAGCATTGTAAGGCATAGTATAGTATGGCATAAAAAGTCATAAAAACGTCAGAATATAGTAAGTCATAAACACGTCATAGTCTAGGACGGCATAAAAACGTCAAAAAACATCATTGTATACTGAGGCATAAAAAGTCATAAAAACGTCATAGCATTGTAAGGCATAAAAACATAAAAAAAACTTCATAGTATTGTAAGCCATAAAAACATCAACAAACCTCATGGTATAGTATGGCTTATAAACATCCAAAAAAAACTTCATAATAAGGCATGAAAACGTCAAAAACATCATAGTATAGCGAGGCATAAAAACGTCATAGTATATTAAGGCATAAAAATAATAAAAAAAAAACGTCATTGTATAGTAAGATATAAAATGTTAAAAAAAAATGTCACAGCATAGTACGGCATGAAAACATCAAAAACATCACAGTACAGTAAGACATAAAATGTCAAAAGTCTTAGTATAGTATGGCATAAAAACTCCAAAAACATCTTAGTATAGTAAGGCATAAAAATGTATATTGGTTCTATTACATAACAGACACTTTAAACACTTTAGTGATGAGTGAGGAATAGAAATAGGAACAGTGCGGTATAAAGCGGCGGTTTGTCACGTAGTCAGGCATTACTATGCCAACAAGGGATCTCCCACATTTCCCAGAATGCAACCTGCTGAGAGCCTGAGCTTAATGGATTTCAGCTGTGGGTGATGCATTATCTTACAGCGGGAGATGAAGTTCAAATCATCAAGAAAAAGAAAATCATTGCTGTTTCTCAAATACCAGCATGTCCTGAGGCACTTATAAAGTTGTGTCTGCCTCTTGACATTTATTAAGCAGAAGTTTTTCACACAACCTTCATAAGAACAAGAGCTAAATATCTTCAAAAATTGTAGGTGCATCACTTTCAAACAAAGAAAAGAGCTTCTTCACTGTCTGTTGAAAGATGGATTTCTCTCTGTATGATTCATGAATGTTGGTACCGACACACTGTTTGCTGTTCATGGTTTAGGTCTGTGGGAAAAATCCTGTGGTGGCATCACAATATCAACAAAAGTTGTTTTAAGTGAGTAAGTATTATAGTACAAGACAATGCTAAGTCTTGTGAGAAAGGAAAAACTAATGCAAGAAAACATTTAACACTGAGAAAATAAAAGCTACACATAAGTATTTTATTGCCAGTTATACAGCTTGTTAACAGTTTGCAGCATAACTAGATTATTGCTGATTAAATGCCTTTGAATATGTTGAAGTAATTTGAATTCCACTCGATAGAAAGTGATAAACATTTCAATTCAAGCAGCTTTATTGACATAACCATATTCAGATAAAATATTGACAAAGTGTACATGTAAATACTGACAAACTTTCTGAAGTGTGAAGTTGCACTGATCATGGTATGAATGCCAAATATAATACTGAAATCACAGCTGCCCTTTGATTTTACAAGAAGAACGTGTGAGGTTTTTGTGGTTTCACATTGACACTGTGGATTCAGAGGTTTCTCAGTGCCAAAGTATGCAGGCTAAGGCGTCTAAAAATCACACTCCCTCTGGTTAAATTACTGTGTCAATACCCAATGTGCTCAAACTCTAATCTCCCAGCAAATACCTTTAGTAGGAGTGTGCGCACACATTTTAGAACAGAGTCAGAAAGAGGCTTTGATATAAACTAAATTGTTTAAAAGGACAGGCCAGGTCGCTCGTCTTTAAAGAGGAGGAAATATCATTTTAGTATGATCACGATGGGAAAACAAATGACTTTAAATGAAATTGCACCAATAAACATAAACAGAGGGAACAATGAGTTTTATTCAAAGCTAATGTCTCATTAATGTTTTGCTCTTGTCATCACTGTAGTGACTCTCTCTCAGATCGACAAATCACAGAGCAACATTAAAAAATAGTATTTATTGAGGAGCGGAGCCACTCTTAACAATGGGAATATTTGCTTCAAAGGTTTCCACTCTATGTAAAACAATTTTTTTGGAATAGATAAAACTTTTTCCAAAGCACCAAGCATGTATTAAGTCTATAATAAGCAAAGAATTGATGTGACAACTCTTTTTTCTGCCTCAGCAATCATAATCCTGCACCATAGTAAAAAAGAACGTGCAAAAGCTCGACCAGGAGTCGTCGCAGTACTCCTCTGCCAGCTTCTTGTTTCCAGGTTGACAGGATTTGGCAGGTCTGGGTGCAGGGGGTGGAGGGTAAGGCGGGGCCGTCTTCCTCTGTGCATTATGAAATCTGAAATGAGCATCTCTGGCAGCTCTCTTGCACATACCTGCCCTGATCAGTGCACTATTGTCCTGGCACAGATTCCTCTGCTTCTTCAGCGCCCTGGCGATTTGCTTCCAGTAAAGTTTGACATTAGAAGTGTATTGGGGACAGAGAGATGGTTTGGCAACATATTCACAGCTGAAGCTCCTGTGCCCCTTCTTGCAAGAGACGCTGAGGATGAAGAGATCGTCACCTGTCGCAGCCCACGTGCAATGAGACTTATCTTTGGTGACCAGTTTTCCCTTAATGGGCTGTGCAGAGACAGCTTTGGGTTGGCGTCCAGCCTTTAGTCCTGACCTTTCCTTGTGTTGTCCTCTGTCCACACCTTGTCCCCTCCGCCCATTACCCTTCTGACAGCTGCCCAACATCAGCTGATGGGAAATGCAAGCCACAACCAAAAGGATGGTGATATTGGTGAAGAAAGCCATGAAACCAACACAAAAGACCCTGCAAGAGGATAAATTTGGATTAAGATATTTGAACTCTAATCCCTTTCATTTTCCTTCTTACAAAGAATCATTTTAATCCCCTATTAAACCTGTGTTTTAGAAGGAAACATACAGAAACATTTTGCGATACAATTCAGAATGATTCACATAAGACATGAATAGGCATTAAGAAAAGTTATAAAAGAGGCAATATAAAAACTCATATATATATATTTGGATTTTAAAAGAATGAATTTGAATAAAAATGAATAAAGCAGAAGGAACAGCAGAATAAAACGTTACAGTGCAATAAGAGATATAAATGAATAGACCCAAATTGAATTCAATAAAGGGCAGTGGCAGACAAAGTTTTAATCCTTTATTTAAGAGGTAGACTGGGATGGCATCATCAGAGAAAAAGGTGACATGAATATAGTGATAGCATAGGAAGTAAAGAAAATACTTTACTACTCTACATAATAAATAAGTACAATTCAAATTTGAAAAGTACCATATACAGCAGTGGAAGAAGTATTCAGATCCTTTACATATGTGGAAGTTGAATCTTTTTGTTGTCACTTTTATGTTATTTGTACTTGACTGGTTAGTACAACAGAAAAGCACTGTGTCATATTTTATAAGATCATCATATGTCTTGCTTGTAAAATCTTAATCTGAAAAGTAATTAGTAACTAAATCTGTCAAATAAATGTAGTGTGGTAAAAAGAACAATATTTCTCTCTAGTGGAGTGGAAGTATAAAGTGAGTGGCAATAAAATAAAAAATACTCAAGTACAAGTACCACAAAATTGTATTTAAGTACAATGCAAGAGTAAATGTACTGTACAGGACATTTTAACTCACTGTAGGATTATTACAGGAACATTATTTATAACAAAAGGACCTACTGATGTAAGTGAAGCCACTGTTGAGAGAGCCGCTACACTCGAGCCCTGATACTGTGCTAATACCAAAGTGAGTAGTAACCAGGTATCGTTACAGAGTGACACTAAAACACTTACCTGCACTTTTGAGAGTAAACTTCAGTTTGCAGCAGTGACACCTCAGAACTGAGAGCGTCCTTTACCTGCCGCTACATAATGCTGCTGCAGAATCAGCCCTCCCCTTCACACACACTCTCTCTCACACACACACACACACACACACACACACACACACACACACACACACACACACACACACTCACTCACTCAGACACACACACTGCATGACTGAAGGGCTTAAAAAGTTTTTTGAGTTCAGATTAGTAAACCAATGAAGGGATGTTTTGAGTCGGATTACTGCTTGTGAAATAATTTCTTTTAAAATTCTAATTAAGCTTTTAAAGACCTCAAAAGTTATTATTGCCATAAAAAAGTAGGAGCTTGTAATGCAGTTTTTCAAACATGTTAAATTGTAATCTGCATAACAAACGGCACAGTGAAATTATTTCACTTAGACAAAGACTACTCTTCCTCACCGTTTCATGCACTTTAACCAGTTATTTCTCTCCTACTTAGCACTTAGTCAAATTTGATTAAAATTTAGGAAAGGGCAAATACATAAAACGTCTTTGTATTAAGTGATGAATGCTTACCAGAGTTATGTTGAAGTATCAGGACTAAACATAATCTGTTGTGGCAGATTGTGCTGCCTGCTGCAAGAAGTCCCACCTGCTTTATGATAACTTTTATTCTAAACAAAGTCAAATAAATCTGCGTCTTTTAAGACCTTCACTTGAGCATCTGGCGCTACAGTTTATCAAAAACAAAATGACTTTAAATATCTTGAAACAAGCCAGATGTCCCTGCAGGGGAAAATCACAGACTGAACTCAGACGTCTCTGAAAGTTAAAGCAACAGGGACACCTAAAGGTCAAACACAGAACAGCAGGTGATTCTTCCAGCTTCAGAAAACATACGTAACCATTTCACTGTCAAATTTTCACCAGCTTTAATACATGTTACATGTTTACTGTAGGAATATTACAGTTGTTTCTCATTAAGAGAGATCAATATTTAATAATAACGTTTTCACATTCATTATATCTGAAAACACCAGTACAGAAATCACTGCTGTTTTAGACCAAAAATTAGAACCTTGGTCCTTCCCAACAATGTAATATTCAAGGTAATATTAAGTGAGTTAGATTATATACAAACATGAATACAAATAAGTGACACCAGTGGGTTTTTGTGTTTGGCTTGATCCCTATATTTTTGAAAATGCAGCATCTGCAGAAATATTCTCACAAGTGAAAGTACTTGTGCCATTTCAAACATGTGTTTCATGCAGAAATGATTATAATTACGTAATCAAGTCAGGTAGTGACGTTCTTCCATCTTTGAAAGGATGTTTGGCCAAGTATTTCACATTAGACTGGCTCTCAGTGGATGATGATGTGTGCAAGTTTCAGTGAGGAGGGGTTTGTTTGAAAGTCGCTGCAGTACCGTCCCTTCCCCTGAAGAGAGCGCTGCCGTTCTTCTACCACAGTTTCGCTCCAAGGCGCGTCAGAAGTTATCCTCGTCAGAATTGTACATCTGTGAATATGACAGAAAATCTTGAGCAAAAAAAAGACAAAAGTTTGAATTTTGCAAATGAATTCTGGAACAAACATGATTCAAATACCCTCCTTTCCACCTAAGTGCTTTTGGATTAGACTTAAAACAACATAATGAATTAAAGAGGGTGAGTACCTTTCTCGTTAATTTCGAAACAGCCCAATGACAAAGGAGCAGATGCCTTGGAGTGACCTCCAACAGTACTGCCGAGCCATCCTCTTGGCATTGCTCTCCACAGGCGGTGTTGGTGGTTGTGGAGTGGTTCTCTGTGTGGTCTTCACTCTTGTAGGGACTTGAAAGGATTTCATGGAAGCTTGCCTCACTGAATCAGGCCTGGTAGGTTCAGGTCGAGGTTGAGGTCTTGCAGGCTGTGTTTCTGGTCTTGCCCCTGTGCTTGAAGAATCCTCCGGCCATGACCGGGAGAAGGAAGCAGATGAAAATACCATCTGAGAGTCATCAGTTGCCCTCCTGCACATGTGAGGTTGGATCTGCCTCGGCGCCCGGCAGGCATTGTGGAGCTTCCTTAAGTCCCACATCATCTGGACAAAGTAGTGCCGGGGGTTTTTGTTGTAGGAGCGGCAGGTGTAAGGCTTCCCCACGTAGTCGCACCAGTAGGAGCGCTTGCTGCTCTGGCATGACACCCTCAGCCTGGTGTATTCCCCGTGACCGGTGATGATCATGGTACACGAGTCATTAGCCTTGGTGTTGAATTGGATAGGATCATCCCAGATGCTTTGTCTCCTGCTGCCGTCGCTCTCAGCCTCCGCCGGCCAGAGGCAGCAGGCGAGCAGCAGCAGCAGCAGAGTGCTGGCCTGGGTCCACATTGTGTCAGATGGATGCTGAGTGTGAGAGGAGGAGTGTGGAACTGCTGGAGCTGAGGGCACCTCCTGCTATTTATTGGCCAAGCAGACAAAGAGGGAATTCAGGATATGGAAAAAAAAAAAGAAAAAGCAGACTAAAAGAAACTTGCTGTTCAGGAGGAGGAGAACAGCGACATCAGTTATCAGTTAGAGCTCTCTGATGAAAGCCAGGGCCACATGTCAAACCACCTGTTCATGTTTACCTAGGTGTTAGGTAAAAAGAGAACATGTCACACACGAAGAAATTCCTGAAGACGTCAATTATGTCAATTGCACCTTATAGAACATTTTACAGTTTGAGGCATTTTTGCTGCCGGAGGATTTGATGTATTTATCATGCAAAACATCAGGATTCTCAATAATCATCCGACGTTTGCTCCGTGTATCTCCAATTAAGAAGAAATGTGGCACGTCTGAGGATATGCTAAAGTAAGCGAGCCTCCCGAAGCCCTTGAATTCTTTCTTGTTTTAAATGGCAGTTGGAGCTCACAGCTGTGCAGTGTAACCTATCATTTCCCTCCAAACATAAACACACCGAGACCGCTCAACCACAAAGAAACGTGAAGTAGAAGGCACTCACACACGGCAGACCGAGTTCAGTGTGGAGCCTGGTAATTATTTTCTGAGGTTAATTAAGAAAGAACAAGAAATATCTATATTAGACTTTGGGGGTGAGCGTAGCTGTTGGGTCTGACAGGGCCAGATAGCGTGGGGTGGGGTTGGATATGTCTTTAGTGGCTTTATATCCAGGTCTATCTGGAGAAAAGGGTCCCATTGTGAGTGATATGGGGCCAACTGTCAACATTTCTGGAAGAGATTAGCTTCACTAAATGGAGTGAAAACAATTTAAATTATTATATATTTAACAAAACACAAAGGGTCACTTAATGTTCATGCATCTACACTTAAAATCAAAAACAATTTAGTTTAACGTTCACTCCGTGAGTAATTCTGTTTTTAGATGCAGAGTGAAGGGAAGCACTTCAGTTGCAGTCCCATCTTTTGCTAAACACCAAATTAGAACTGTTTCATATTCAAATCTTCACTCCCCGACCCCCAGAGTGTTTGCGTTCCCCTGAGATCGCAGCACATTCACCAGCAGACTTTGTGAGATGTAAGTATCTCCTTGCATAAATGCAAGTCTATGCTGTCCGCTGCTGTACGTGAAATTCAATCCAATACAACTTTATTTTCCCTACGTGCAGCAACTAGCAACACAGGATAACTCACACACGGGATTAAACGAGGAAATAACAACAGCCAAAAAATTATGTTCAATTAAGAATAAAGGATAACACACATTTAATCTGATAATTGTGTGTATGTGAATTTTCAGTAATAGATAGATTAATAAATAAAGTCTATTTCTTTGCTGGCTTTCAGCTAGTGAATTTACCAAATGATAATAAACAGCTTCATGCAATTTAATTTGTAAATACTTTTTTCCAAAGCCTCTTCAAGTGCATACTTGTATAGCATTGGATTTCCTGCTGTTATTGTATATGGCTCCGCCCATCAAGCTAAAGAGGGATTGTACATACGGTAATGTACAACTTGTGCAAAGCTCAATGAACAAGGACAATTTGTGAAAATTTCAGAAATAACCATTCGAACACAGTATAAATAAAAATATGAAAATATTTTCTCTGAACCACTGCTTCTGTTTTCAACAAGATCTGGTTTTATCTGTCTCTTATACAAGTCTGTTTAGAAGCAGCAGTGAGATGGCATCTGGTTGTGCTGGTGGTGTTTCTTCACATATTGTTCGGTGCCTGAGGAAACCTCAGAACGAAGCTTATGGAAGAAGATAATAATCACATTTTGAAAATAGCTGACCAGCAACACAACTCAGTGGTTTCTGGTCAGAAGTGGCAGCACCACATAAGAATGTGTAGTCCTGTGTTAAAGTCTTAAGATACATTATGAGCAAGATGTCTCATGTTACATGTCATTAACCTCATAAACAACAACGTACCTTCACTTTCAGTAGCATAGCAGATACACTTCCTATGGTTTTCTCTATATGAAATCACACACACACATTTAAGTTTTATAATTTCCTTTTATGCTAGCTATTACTGTATGCTTGATGCCTTTTTTTAACCTTACCACAAATAACAAAACCCTTCCTCTCTCTTTTGGATTAAACCAAAAAACATATTACCCCAAGTTGCGTTGCCTATTCAAAACACAGAACCTATTAAGCATTCCTAGAAAGTCAATAAAGTGTAAACAGAAAAAGGGAATGCAATGCAAATAACAACAAACTGAAGTCCAAAGTTTATTCACAATTTATACACTCTTTCTTTTCACCACCACATAAAATGTTCCTTCCTCATTGGCTCCATCAGTGTCCAACTTTGGAGCACCACAGTTCAAACCAGTTACTGTATCTGTCCTGCCAACATCCATCCAGGGTTCGGATACACAATATCTAGTTTAAGCACTTAGTAAAATCATACCCTTTTTTTCTCTCTCTCTCTCTCAAGGGTCACATCCAGACTCTAGCAGACAAGAAAACCAATGATAGTCCTGTCAAAGTGTGCACACACAGCTGCTTCAAAAAATATCCATCTTAACAAGAAACTGGGGAATGCAATGAAACAAGTAAAAAGAAAAGTGACCATTTTGAATTTAAAATGTATCCAGAAGGCAAGTAGTTCTTTATACTACTTGTGTATGCTGTATGCAGTGTGTGAACTTTAGGTTTATGTAAAACAATGAGCAGTGAGCTGGCATCTATATTTAAGAGATGGGTTCATTTGTAATGTATTTTTAAAAATGGTGATAAAAATGTGAATAGGGTTAGGTATCTTAGTAGCTGTAGCAAGTAGCTGGATTGTGTTTGTGTTGCCATAAAAAATATAAAGGAGGTGAAATATTACTAATCAGTTGATGTTATTGGATCAATTAACTAGCATCAGTTATTTCAAAAGCCCGTTAGCACTTTCTTAAAATCATCAAATCAAGAGAGAAAATTAAACTATAAATTTCACCCCACTTACAGATGAATCGACATAAAATCACATTTGTATTAATGTAAATCCTTAAATTTGGGGTAGTTAGTCTAACTGCTGGTGCACTGCTGGTGTATTCAAACACCACACTTCAAATCCAAAAGTTTAATGTCAAGAATGACGTTATTTTTATTATATTGTGTATTGTAAAATGTTAGGATGATGATTGTACTTCTGACAGGCAACCAGTCATTTGCAATGCGCCCCAAAACCAGAACAGATCGCAAACTTTCCCACTAGCTGTAGCTACACATAAGCTAACTAGCTAACTGGCCAGGAATGTGATGACTGATTTTTACTTAAAACAATTAAACCTGTGCTGGATTCAATAGATGGATTAATTTGTAATGTAAAAGTAATGTATGTTAAAAATGGTCATACAATGTGAATTAGTGAGGGTTATGTAAAACACAAAGGCTAGTTAGCTTACTAGCTGTAGCAACTAGCCTGGATTGCATTAGCGCTGCCAAAAATTGCCACTAGTTTTCAATGCTAGTCAGCTGATATTATGATGATATGCTAGTGCATCAAATTACTAGCTATTGCAAGTTATTGCAAAAGCCGGTAAGCACGTTCTCGAAGTCATCAAATGAAGAGAGAAGATTAAAACTCTAATGTTACTTATTTCACCTTGTGGTCCGCAGTTTTTTTACTGGATTAAAAATGAAATATAATTTTTTTAGGCGTTACATTAGAGGCTATTGTATAAGTTATTCCTTTGTTGCACTGCTCAAAAACAATAGCAAGACATCTTAAATAACTTTCAATGTTAAGATGGACATAATTTTTTCACAGTGTGCATCAACACCCGCCAAGTAAACCAGAAAGCATTCTTCAAGCATTCAATTTGATTGACAGTGCTCACTTGTCCCATGAATGGATTGTCTAATCTTTCACCATCATTACTACGCTGACAGCAGCTGCAGATCTAATCTGTAAACATGGAGGCGAGGTGGATGGGATAACTGGATTGGCTTGCCCGATGCGTTTGAAATAGATTTCAGCATATTTCTCAACCGACAGCCAAATCAAGCGATACAAAATAAAAAATAGCTCTTGAATACATTCATTTGTTCAATAGTCTTAAATGTATCCATAGCTACTGTGGGGTTTTAAAAAGCAGGAACAAAATAAGCACATAAATGATAGACCACTAAAGACCTGAGACCTACAGTAAAAAAGAAAAAAAAAGAAAAGAGATTTGGCTTGAGAAAGTAATTCTCCACTTTAAAAGTTTCTATGAAAGCAAGAAAGATCTCAGTAAAAATGTCATGTTAGTGAACTCAACATGATAGCTTGTTTTGTTAATCAATCCATCACCTACACTGTCGTCATAGTATATATATTAAGCAGTTAAGCTCTGAGTTTATTCTGTGATTTTTTAAAGGGAAAATCCACCTAAAGTACTTACACTGTTACAAAAACACTATTTGGTGATGTAGCTTAAATTACTGATCAGCTTTGTTGTTGTTTGGTGGTTTATTATTGGACTATGATTGTAATGACAGGATGTTAAGGTCAGATATTTCTGCAACAGGTAATAATACATCTTTTCAGGAATGTAAAAAATAAAAATAATAGACTTTTAAAGGTCTATAAAACAAAGAGTAGCTTTCACTCTAACGGGTTGGCCCGCTCAAGGGTCACAGAATAAATCTCAGTGATCCAAAGGTGATTAACAACACAGGAAAGAAATAAGTAAAAATATATTTCTGTTGCATAGAGTAAAATATAAATAAAATACTGCTGTCTTAAGTTTTTAGGTGCCAAAAACTTCAAATAAATCCATTTGTGCAGGGAAAAATACTCTTTGGTTAAATTTCTTTCTGCTCCTTGACACTGCTTCATTTTAAAGGGCAACTAGGCAAAACAAAATGTCAGCATTTTGTTCAATATTTAAAAACTTAGCAATCGCTAAAAAGAAACAGACATATTGACATTAGCCTTAGTAGACTAGAATCAATTGAAGCAAAAAAACTAATTTCTGGGCGGTTTAGAGGCATTCTGGGAAATGTAGGAAATTAACTCCCGGCACAAAATGACAATTAAATGAATATGCTATAAAAATAAGAGTATATTTTAATCTTTACACCGCACAATAATTCCATCACAGACTGGTGATTTCTAACAGCGTAAGAGCATCTAATGGTGGACTTTCCCTTTTAAGAAGGAGCATCTGTGTCAAAATGCCAGCGTGAAACATACTTCTGAAAGGCAACCAGTCATTTTCAATGTGCGCCAAACCAACACAGACGTCAATCTCTGGATGTTTCATAATATTGTAAACATTTTTAAAAGTCGTGCTAAATTTCTTCCATAATAAAACCCAAAAATCCACCCGGTAACAGCCTGTTTTTGTTTTTTTTTGTATTTTTTTTCCCTCCCCATTTCTCAGTCATTAAGGTACCACACACCCACCAACTCATACAGGCTGCACTTAAAAAGGACGCGCCATTTTCAACAAAACAGTGCTTTTTTTTTGTTTAGTTTTTTTGTTTTAAGCACATCATATTTCATGTTAATCTGCACCTTCCCCCTTTAACATTTGCTTGTGTTGAATGCGATACATCCATTTTAAGTGCAGGAGATAAAGCAGCTAGCCATGACCTTCGGGTGACCTTTCAGCCACGGTTTTCTTAAGCACAAACAAGTACATTAAAATGAACAGGCATCACATTTATTGTCATGTCCTCCCGCTGAATGTATTTTCAGCTTGGTTTTGTGTCTGAACAAATGTAAACGCAGACACAGCAGTTCTTTGAAAAATGCAGAACAAGCCTGGCTCAGATTGATGCTGAGGGAGAAGAGTTTGATGTCCTGCAGGCAGGGTTTCTTGGAGGGGGCGGGGGGGCGTCGGAGAGCGGGTAACTGTCCTGGGCCGTGATCGGCCCGGTAGAGTCGATCGCTGTAGATAACCTGCAGGGCTTTGTGTGTTGTGTTTCTGTCGTAAAGGAAACCAGCTTTCATTGATCTTCGTCTGGTCCGAGGGATTGTGAGACGTACGGCTTAAAAAAACAAACGAAAAAGAAAAAAAGGACATGATTTGTTTAGTAAACCCAAAATATACCCAATGTATTTGCCTTAAAGTTTGCACATACACAACTTCTACGACTTCCTTAGCTCTATTCTCTCACATGGGGATTTCTGCAACACCGTTAGAAAACTACACGCTCATTTCATCAGTCTGCACTAATCGATCCTCACTGTGTTTTAAAGTAAATTAATTAATTAAAAAACAAGAATTTTTATTATCCTGTCAATAGTGAACTTTCTGTAATTGACTCTGATAGAATTCTCCATTCTGCAATCGAAATGCTACAAACTCATTTCGCAAACTTCTTCCACTTGTTTCAGGAAAAATCTGATTTGTTAACTCAATACGAGAATAAATTACTTGTTAAATAACAAGAAAGGGGCTCTGAGCCGTTGTGTTCTTTACAATTGATCCGGGAATCGAAACTCATTCTGCTGTTGGATCCATTGCAGCAGATTAATCTAAACCGCTACAATAAAATATAGAATGTAAGAGAGCAAACTTACTGTTTTAGTTCCAGTTTTCGAGGGCACTGGGAAGACAAATATAAGAGGAAAATGAATCAGATATTTTTATAAATTAAGTAAATAATTCAAGACAGTGTATTTCTATTTTTTTTTCTTTTAGATGACCCAGGAGATTAATGCAGCTCTAGCAGGGTTGTGGAATAAAAGACATGAGTGGAGTGCAGTCAGTGATGCTTTCATGAAGAGCCACAGAGGATTTACAAAGACCGCATTCTGTTTTTCCCCTCTAAAAATGCACAATTCTTACTGTAGTCCCATAAAACATGCTTTCCTCTGGGAATAATGCATTTCCCTACAGATATTAAAAGTTACATTTTATAAAGACTATATGTCATTTGCAAGAAAATGTGACATTGTGTAACGTGATTTTCAGTATCAAGTGTGAGTGACGGTGTAAATATGTTCTGAAACAGCAAATATTTTTGTTATAATCTTTATTTTCTATAACTTCTACTGTCCACACAGTCATATCCGTCAAAATGACGCCAGGAGCAGAATTGTTGTTTTAATGAGGCCTTGCTATTTAAAGCAAGAGTATGTAACTTTTTAAAGAAGAAATAAGTTATTTATTCCTCTTTACATATAAAAATTTTAATATATAAACAATAAAACGCTCCTCTGCTCCTTTACGGCTAAAGCCTCACGTGGTCTGGTATGACCAGTAGCTTATGGTGGCTAATGTTAGCAAACCAAGCAAACGTATTAGATTAACATTATCTATTAAAGTTTACCCTTTTCCTGTAATTGTCACATGTTGCTACAATGGCTGCCGTTCAGAAAAAGTTCTGTACCCTGGTGGTTTGCTTAAAAAAACAAGAATGTCGTTTTTATTAAATTTGGTTTCACCTGTGGATATAAGTATGGCTGTATTATTTCCCACAGTTCTATTTGAAACAAAAGAAAAGATCTAGACAACAACAGGCCTTTTTCAGAGCAAACATTTTGAGTAAAAGCAGAGACGGCACCGTTAACGACAGCTCTGCTCTGTTCAAATGACCCAGTAAACCATGACAGCGTGACAGAGAGCCAGCATGAACAATACCAGGGCCGCGAAACTGAAGCAGCTAAATGGAATTCAGATACTTTGACATTTTTTATTATTTAAATCTGTGTTTTTCTCTACTGTGACATGTCAAAATGTCCTCTGTGAAAACGGTGTATACCACCACCTCCAGACAAACTACAAACATTAACAGGGAGTGCAATATCATTTTCTGTATATACTTAATTTTTGGTTAAATTTGCATAATACCCGTGAAGTGCAGTTCCTGTCAGCACTAACAGAAACTAACAGAGCGGACAAAAGGCATGTCAACATCAAAAGGCCACTGACACAAAAAAGCAAATGAAGAAAAGTATCAAATATGGCGTTTTTGCAAAATTATAATTTCAAGCATTCACACTAACCGAGAAGAGCTGTTCCAATAAAGGCATGAAACGGTCAGACAGGCTACTGACTGTTTTGTAAATGAGGCAGTTTTTAGACCCAAATGATTTTATTCTCAATAAGGAACAAAACTGAAGTAAGGCGGAACAAGCACATGCAGCATTTCTCCTCTACAACACACTGACAAAACAAGTCACAAGCAGTCAGACATAAATACTGTGAAGACATTTATGGCTCGTTAGCGATTCCCGAAATTAGCAATTCTCACCATGATGGTTTTCCTGCAAAGTCACTGTAGAAGCAGAAAAACGACTAAAACAAGCTGCGAAGAGGCGTTAGAGAGTTAATGTTAGAGCGGTGCTCAAGCAAAACAAGGAAGATTAAACACAGAGGAGAGAGACGGATGGCGTGACGACGGCAGACGAGACGACAGCTGTGTGAAGGAAAGGTGTGAGGTTGTAAGGGAGGGGTTTAAAGAAGACGGTGTTAGAGAAACAAACACGGGTCTGACTCGTTGGTCTTCCGGTACCTTTCAGGAGCCAGGACAAGAGCCGGCTCTCTGTCACCAGTCGATGTGCCTCGGAGGAGCCGAGGCCCGCGGGAACCTGTTCATAGTGTCATAGGTAGGGATGCTACCAGCACAGGAACACACACACACACACACACACACACACACACACACACACACAGGGCACAGCATTAACAGCACAGACAGAGAATTCAACCATCACTTTTCTTGTGAAACCGCTTCTTGCCTCTTACTTGGCAAAAAGAAGCGGGATGAGCGGATCACGAGACAGAGAGCAGAACAGCTACATCTACATGAAGATGGATGAACTGTGTGGTCGGGTATAGGGGCAATAAGTAAGTTTCTGCAAACAACAAATAATGATTACATTAATATACAGTGTGGTCCAAAAGTCTGAGACCACTTTACAGTTACCTGTTTATCCAGCGATCACAGTTTAAAGCGAATGAGAGAAGTTAAGTGTCAGTGTTTCAAGAGCTGCTAGAGGTCATACCATAGGTTACTTAGTGCCCCTTTAAAATCCTAACTTTTGGACAGTGATTTAATTTTTTTTTAGAAAAATCACAAATGTATTACACAATATTTATTAGAAAATGACAAATCCATCTTTGAAAATGTTCTATTTCCAGGTTACTACCTCAAAATTGCGAATAAATGAGTTTTTTCTTTCCACTAAGGATTATAGTGGATAATAGTGGATAAAAGATTTGTTTCTGTAACGTGGCTGTTTTGCTCTCTGCCTGTAGCCTCTGTTACAGTAGGTTGGTTGGCCAAACACATCCCCGTCCAAGTGCAACTTAAAAATATACAACATGCAGTTAGAGGTTGTGTTAAAATAAGGAGTAAAAATCAAAAGGAGCAGCATTCTCAGCATCACACCAAAGCTTGACATGCTTGCCTCTCTCTGAACAAAATGATCAGGTGAACATTCATCGGACTTTGGCTGACTCTAAACGAGAGGAAACAGGAAGAGTTTTCATTTCACACGATCATCCCAGAGCGCGGACAGAGCGTGCAGCAGGTTAGTTTAAAGGGGGAGATTCCCCCAAAACCACACAGAAGAACATCTGGCAGCGACACAGACAGAAGTAATGGTAGCGAAAATATTTAAGATGGGACGGACTGAGCAAACGATTTAAAGTAAATTTCCTGCTCAATCCTTATGAAAGAAGAACAGTTTGACATTTTGGGAAATATATATTTATTTGAGTGTGAGGTGAGAAGATTGACACACAGAGCTGGAATCATCTTAATTGCCGGAAGAAGTTGTTCTTAGTCACGGCAATGCAATTAATACCAAATTATATGTTTTATTTGGAAATAAATTGGAATTTTATCGACCCAGGAAATAAAGTGTGCTCAAATTTTTGTCCTGGTGATGGTACTGTTGACTGGGTTAGAAACGAAAGTCTTTCTGGGTCATGCTGACAGGAAGGTGAATATCTGTGTGAATGTTCATGGCAGGCATTTCACTTAAAACCACAAACTAAGCTAACCCCCCCCCTCTGGACCCAGCTCCACACTTAACGCACAAAATGGTACAAATCTTCTCATCTACCTCTTGAAAGAAAATTTAAATAATAATAAGTAAAAATAGCTTTTGATTTGACTTTTTTTTTTTTTGATACAAGCATTGCAAAACAAAACTCATCATATTGGATGTTTTGTAATACAAGCTACCATTACTTGTCACTTTTCAGGTTGTTATTTAATTTTCTAACCTCCAGATATGTGTGTGGGTGTACACATGTGTGTGTGTGTGTGTGTGTGTGTGCATGCAGTGAATCAACTCCCTCAAAGCCATGCATTGTGTCTCCAGCTACATCATTATCCTTGTGGAAAAACAAGAAAAACCCATTTCCCCAGGCATGCCTCCGCTTCCCCATCACATGCAGTCGACAGGATTAATATAGCGTTTACCTTGTCATCATAGGATTTGGGATACCTTGTGAACGCTCACTATGATAACCATTATTACCAATTTCCATACTGAAAACAAAATATTGTATACAAAAAAGGGATGAAAAATGTAATGTGAGAGACATGGCATGCTGATCAAACTTTAAGAGTAAAAATGCTTAGCCAAATTTTCGCAAAAAGAATGTTAGGAGATAAACATTTTTTTTTTGAGTATAAACCGGTGTTTTATTTACACTATAACTTACAAAAAACAGGTGGAATTGTAAGGTAATGATCGCAAGAGCCCTTCATGAAAGGTAAGGGGCACTTTTCAAAAGGTAGCACACGACAAGAAGCCACACCATCCACCCATAAGAGCAATTCCAAGCTTAAAAACATAAACCAGCACCAAGAATTTAGTAAACAATTCTATGTACAAGATCCAGAGAAAAGCACAGAGTGATAGTAGTTGTAAAGGAGAGGGAGGTGGGTAAAATGTCTTACGTTTTCATGGGAATTGTCTCAATGCTATAAAGATAACACACACACACAAAAAAAAAACAGCAAAATAAAAATGTTACTGAATAGAAATGCACCAGAACGTTGCCTGTAATCCAGCAAAGATCACATGACGACTGCTGTAGTTGTGCAAAGCCGTGACCGAATGAAAGCAGAGAGGGTGAACAAAAGCTCCATGAAGAAGACACACGAAGTGACAAATGCATCAATGTTTCTTTGTAAAGTGCCAAGTGCTTGACAGAGAGAGGAATGAAACCAAAAAAAAAAAGAAAAAGAAAAAAGGATGTGGAAGATGGAAATAGTAGAAATGGTTATCACAAAGTAAAATGCCAAGTCCCAGAAACAGAGGAACTACAAGGAGGAGAGAAGGGAAGAAAAATAATAATAAATCAACAATAAACCAGTGCAGCTACTGTCACAACAAAGAACCCCGTCTTTTACTGTCAAACAATGTTCAATAGCAAATTAGCAAACTAGAAATTCTACAAAGTCTCATGATTTGCAGTTATGATGGACGTTATCTGCAGTGAGCGAAGAGCAAGAAGCTGAAGAAAAAGGAAGGATGAAACCATGTAGAGCAGATAAACTTTCTATCGGATTGACTACAGCACACACTGTCTTGTGTAATTGCTTCGAAGTAATCAGGCGCGTCGTATCATGTTCTACAGACTTAAAAAATAAATGCTTTATACATAGTTAAAGACGCAGCAGCAAGAACAACGACAGAGAATACTCACTCATCGTAAACATCCTCTGTGTCCATCCTGCGGTAGTACTTGGCCAGTTTCACTGCCAGGATGATGCTGGGCAGCAGGAAGAGAGTGCTGCAGCCCAGGCCCATCCAGAAAGTGTTCTGTTGAGAAAAGACAAACCATTAGACCTGAAGCCATTAGTCCATTAATCAACTGACAGAATATTAATCTGCAGCTACTTTCATTATCTATTAATCGTCGAATCCTTTTCCTGCAAAAGTGATTTTTCTTTTTGTCGTTTGTGATTTAAAACTGAACATCTTTGTGTTTCGCTTTGATTTGGAACATGCACGTTTGGGCTTTCAGATATTCCATCTTTAATTCTATAGACCAATTCATTAATTGATTAATTGAGAAAATAATGTGCATTTTAATTGATAATGAAAGAAACAGTTAGCCGCAGCTTTAAAAATAGTTTCAACAAACAGTTAAAATATGAATATTTTTCATATATTATATCACTGGGTCAAATCAGCTTATATCAGCTAAGGTTTTAAAAGGTTTAGCAGCATAAACTAAAAATCAAAACCCTGTATTTATGTTTCATTACCCATATGAATTATTGTAAATCTGTTGTGATTCAGCTTCAACTCCAATGAGCCACCACCCAAAACTTCTGAAACACACTTTCCCCCCACGTTTATATGGAGTCTGTTTTCCTACATCTCTAACACCATTACCATAGAGTCGACCAAGAAGCTACAGGTTATGATTTCCGTCGTGTCCACCATGTTGCTGAAGGGCTTGCACTGTGCGACCTCCATGGCCAGCTACAGAAAACGAGACATAAAGAGCGACGGTCAGCGCACAGAACAACTCAGGAATACGAACCGCACGTTAAATTCTGTTTCTGCACTCTAACATGAAACCCTGTTGTGTTACCACGCTACAACAGATCCCTGTAGTGTAACTGTGTGTCTTCTTGGAAAACAAGAACGTTGTGATTAAAATATTGACAGCTCTTGAGGTCTGAAAAACAGCTTCAGGCTGCAAACGTCTTTTATTTTTTTTCTTCTTCTTCTTCTTCTTCTTTATTTTGAATTCCTTAAGTTAACTCCAGAAGAAACCAATGTGCCCAAAAGCAAATTCCTCAAATTTATAGATGTTGTAACTGTTTTATTTGTCGTCTCTATATTTACTCCCAAACTCTTATGTAACATGCGAAGGTCGTTCTGCCAGTAACTCCCTGAGCTGCAGCAGTCTTTGGTTTTGACTAAATGAATATATGTATATATATATATATACATAGTATATATACAGTATATATCAGTCATCACCTTGCAAACGAAGCGAAAGTGAGAGCCACATGAGCTTCTACAAGTTAACAGATTAACACACAAACACTTACAGATGTTTTGACCCATTCTATGTATTGGTGGAAGTAGCCAACTATGGTCGCTGTGTATTTTCCTGTTTCCTGAGGAAGATAAGGACACGGTGTGAGCCACACATCGTTCACAAATTAAGAATATAAACGAATAAGAAACGTCACTCTGCCGTTACCCGCTTGATTAAATGTGAAGCATTCTGGGAGATGAGATACTGGGCAGCTTCAATGGCATCGAGAACCGCTAAGACTTTGTTCTGCAGAGAATAAAACGATGATTTTTGTTGAGGTTGAGCCTGAATGTAACGGTAGATTTCAGATTCAGACCGGAGGGCTGGTTTACTTACCGGCAGATCCGAGGCCGTTCTCTCCAGGAACCTCATGCTCTGATTCAACGCGCTCTTTAGGGGGAACATTGAGAACACAAATTAACACCAACGATGACAAAAGATTAGGGATTCATTTTAACACCCAAAAACAAACGTCGGTGAAACACAACGTGGGAGAAAACCAAAACCAACCAACACTACATGAACAACATTATGCTCTGATCACAGGCATGCTGAAGACATTTGTTCCAAAATGAAATATCCACAATGCAAAGAAAGGAATACGTCACTTCCTTTCCTTTTACAACTGCTTACACACTGTTCTGTAACACTCTAACAAGTGAACACCTTGATTTTCCCACCAATGACAGTTTTTTACCAAATGTATGACTGAATATTCACATTTCTTTCCTTATTGTGGATATTTTTGTAATATTTTGGTACAAAACCCTTCATGTTCACCACCATAAATGATCTTTATGTAATGTAAATACACAACACACACACACACACACACACACTATCCTATAACACCATCCAGAATGAGATATATTTTTCTCAAATTACAACAACATGTTGGTATTTCTCTAAATGTTCCTAATAATGGATGGGGGACACTAAATACACAGGATGGACATATTTCTGCTTACCCTCGCTCTAACATATTTCTTGAAGTTGAAAGAGGAAAAAAAACAAAAACAAAGAAGAACATAAAAGCTTTTGTAAAAATCTGTGTTGGAGCACATCACTACTTGTCTGAATTGCTAGTAGCAATAAATCCTCGGTGTTATTCAAAAGAATGGGATTGGCCTTGACAGAGAAAATAAAACTGAATATTTAATTTGGTGTTCACAGATATGACACGTTTGATGACGAAAGCCTGAGGATCAAAAAGACTCGGTTTTTCTGATGATATTAAACGAAATTCTGAAATATATTTTCTCCGTCAAAGAGAATACCTTTCTCTTCAATAGACATCTGCACAAGTAGAACACATCGGTTACGGCTTTTACTCCAGCACAATCGTTGACCTGAAGAACTTTTCCTCTGAGCATCGACCTTCTTTCTTTTTTCTCTTTTTGGCCACTTGAGGAGAGCGCAACAAGCTTTAAACACAACACTGACATATCATCAGTTGCTTAGTTACTCATCCAGCACATGAAGCGACATTAGCACTAATTTCGAGTTGTGTTTCTGGGAACCCGAGTAAGAATATTCATTCTAATTTAGCTCCGTTTTGGTCTCCACCCGTATGTGTTTTCCTTTAATTTGCCTCCTTCTTTAAATTATTCACTTTCCTACATTTCCCATAGTGCCTTTAAGCAACCCCCCCCCGGTCAATCACAGTAGTGAGTATGTGCTGCATTTATTTGCACTGCAAAAGTAGAACGGGAGCTGGAATTTTTCACAATAACAAAACACAACATGCCCTGTGGCTGCAATGAATTCTGGTCTTTTGAAGCCAGCGTGGGTGAGGAAACTGGCCCACACCTCTTCTGTGCTGGGTTTCCAGATGGCTGCCAAATACTGACTGCAGAATATTAAGTCAAGAAAACTGACATCTCTCTTTTTTTATTTTTATTTTTTTAAATGCACAATTCTAGCTGTACTGTAAATATTATTATAACGATCGTCATGTCAGTTCATCTTTGGCCAGTTGTGCTTGAGAAGAAGCTCAGTCATGACAACAGAACTACCCAGAATTACCCGGTTTTTAAGTGCTTTAGGGAAGATGCTCCCTTTAAGGACAAAACTGATTCAACCAAAAAACCAAGAGTCCAGTCAGACATGAGAGTCTGGACTGGAAAGAGAGACAACACAGTGGGTTTTACCATGGACTGCTCCATGGGGGAGATCTGTTGAGTGTGGATCTGTCGCAGAGTGCCGATGTGGCCCTTCAGAGCGCTCTGCAGAGGGCCTCTGGGCTGAAACACACACACACACACACACACACACACACACACACGCACACACAATATATTATTATTATTATTATTATTATTATTATTATTATCAATTAACTGTTTTCATCCCGCTCATCCAACAGTCGGTGGCATTAGGAGAGGTATCAAACTTTATGTTTTAAAGGAACTGGTTGATCTAATATTTGGTTTAAATCATGAATAACAGGTGATGCTGCGTGTAGCATTTACAGACAAACTGGTCTGAACATTAAATTTAATCCTGTTTCAAAAGACTCTTCCTCTGAATTCAACTCCAAGCTCCATTTTTCCGGAGGCTCCTACTGGCCTCGCCGGTGGGAGGTGAATAAATGTGTTGTGTTGCTTGAATCGGCTGAAAGCGTGGCGGAGCCGTCAGCCCTCTGTGAGACACCGAGCCTGTGTTGAGGAGCGGCTGCCGAGAGCTTGGAGAGCAAGATCGCCTAACCCACCATCAAGCGCTCCCATGGCATTGTAAATAAATACACAAATTAAATTAAGTGCCTGGTCGGAGTGGATGTTTGTGTATCAGCCAGGTCTTCTTACCATAAGGTCTGTCTGGGCCTCCAGCTCTCTGGCATAGGAGAGCAGGTCCACAACAGTCACTCCTTTATTCACCTGAAGATAAAGATGCATCGAGAGAAAGAATAACGTAAACACTCTGGTCCGAGTAGCAATGTTGAGCAGAAACCAATTACATAATGTTTGGTAGTAATTTAAAGTCTCTGTTGTTATTTTCTTCATTAAAAAGTTGCAGTTTTTTAATCTTTTGTTCATTGTGTTGCTTCTTAAATAAAATGCTCATAAATAAAATAATAAAGAAGCTAAAGATGAAGAAGACTGAGCAGCAGAATTATATATTTTTAAAAACCACATCAATTCATATTCTTCCAGCATTTTCTTCAAAAGGAAAAGCTTAAATTCTCCAATGACTTCATTTAATGAAGGGTAAACATTTACTTTTTAAAGAACAAAATAATCATAATAATTTTTTTCAACTTACCAAAAAAGAAACAGCGGAATAGAACGAACTCACTTAAATGACGCCCAAGTACAGATAAGCCTTTTCAGCTGATGTAGATCTGACTCAAGTTAATTAAGTGGCTGGAGACTTTTTAATTCCTTGTCACACCAAACATCTGGCCCCTCCCACATGGGATTATAAAACACATCTGTTTTAAGTATGCATCCTCCAATAATACATACACAAAACAAATATTATAAGTGCATCTATGTTCTTTCAAATAACAAATCCCAAAATGACGTGTTGACAGAAAAGCACTGCTACAGATCCAGAGCTTCTCCTCTTCTCCAGTTAACTGGCTAATTTAAATGTTTCATATATGAACATATGAAGTCGGTCTTTGTGCATCATCCATATTTATAAAGGTATTTAAAACACCGGATCTCGGCCGGGCACATAGAGATCTTTTGTTTTTAGAAATATTATATACAACATAATTCTCAGCATCTTATTCATTTTTATCTTCTTAAATGTACACAGTTTTGGTTTAGTCCATTATCACCAGTCCACAGATTCTCTGCTTTTCTAATCTGTGACTATATTTTCTTCCAAAGAAGTGCAGGTGCAACAAATATTTGTTGAACATAAAAATATTTCATCCTGACTTTTGGAGATCGAGGTGTGAGTGAGTTGTGCATCAGGACAGGTGGTTCACTTGAATGGAGTCCTTAAAGCCTTCCTTCCTTCTTTTTTCCCCCTCTCTCTCTCTCAGGAAATAAATCTAAGCGAACCTGACAGGTAATGTTGGAGGAGACAGGGAATGCCAAGTCCGGGCTTGTTCCTACACACTCTTTGCCTTGGCAGGACGACTTCTGGATAATCAAAGCTTCAGTGGTTCTCGGCAGAGCCCAGTGTACTGTGTCACGTCGCCGCTCATGTCAGGTAGAGCGCGGCCGCCTGCAGTACGTTAACTGACAGCGAAGGAGGAGGCTGTTTAACTGAGCCTTAGGAACCAGGCTATTTCTGGTAACATACCATTAAAGTACAACTGTAATACAATAATACTAGTGTATGTCTTGAACAATCTATTATTAATATTTACACTGATCTTTCACAACTAATCGGGTATTTATAGAGAGCTAACGCTAATAAACTGACCTCACACGGCCGCCTGACATGGTACAATTCACATTAAGATGCACTGACCATTATTCTTTGTTATTGTGTGTATGTATTTGTCTGTGCTTGTGTTTTACGTGTTTTCAGCTCGTTCTCATGCTTGTCCCTTTTTGTTTCTGCTCCTGTCTGCGTGGTTGTGTGTGTCCCCGCCTGTCCCGTTACGTTTGTGTTTTCCTGTTCATTCATGCACATTCTGAGAGAGTCTGGTTTGCCCCCTCATACTTATGGGTCTGGGTCTGTTGATTCAGATGTGTCACTGTACATCTGTTTGTTTATGTATATATATACATATATGTGTGTGTGTGTGTGTGTGTGTGTGTGTTTTTGTGTGTGTCACCTCTTCCAGATAGTCGGCGTAATTGATTTCTGACAGCCCCGCATCAGCAAAATCCTGGAGGTTCTGCTTCCCCTCTGCCTCTAACAGGATTATTCCTCTCAGGTCGATCTTAACGCTGTCCAGCTGACCCACCACATCCTTAGTAAACTGCAAACAAAGAAAAGGTACAGCAATAGTTTTGACTAGGCCTGGAGGTATTTAACACAACTAGATTCTCTCATCTACATATCAAAGCTTGTTCTACTGTTGCCAAGGGCCCCGACTGTAAATGTTAACTTGTTATATGTTCATTTTTGCATTTTCTGAGAATAACATCAACAATGTTTGGTACCTCGACTATCAGCTAAACCTCCAACTCGTATTCATGGTCGTTAGAAAAGCTTGGTTATGCGTCACAGTTTAAGTCTGTGTCCAGTAGAGACAGAGGATTATTAACGTCAGTAACAAATACTGGCACTTTGCTGAACACAGATCTTAAGGATGTGGTTTGGATGGAAGTATACATCCCACTAAAATGCTTTTTCTTGGTTGATTTTCCTGTTTCTCCTTGTTTCTACTGTAAATGCCCCCGTTAATGGATTCATGCGCATAATGTTTCCCTTTAAATCGGACTAAAGGAATAAATTGTGATGCAGAACTGAACTGCAATTAATAATTAAACAAGAAGCCAACTTCTAACTCGATGTGGTCAAAGAGAGAGCAATACTCAGCTGAATAAAAAACACTGCAACAGTAAAAATGTTATATTTTTTAAAGCTCCACGGTGTCGATATTGAGTCAATATTGATTGATGATTTCCACAAAGGATGTCTTTAATAGAAATATCTCACCACCAACAGAAGATATAGCTTTTTGTGGCACTACAAAGAAAACCCACATATTATACAGGCTATAAGTTTATATGGCTATAAACTTGTTTGTTCCTCAGATAACATGGGACTCACATTGTATTTTCACATTGGCTGGATTTCCAATAAAACTAAGAAATGTCAAACACATTAAGTTATTGCCAGAAGGATGAAATAAAATCAACTCCAGATAACAGTAGCTCCAAAAACCAGAGCCCAAGTGTTTTCATTCATTCATACATTATTGGTAACCTCATGAAAGTTTCGTTTTTTTGTCATAAATTGTGATTTCATGTTAAAACAAGTTATGAAAATGTATGAATCTGGTGAAAGGAGTTGATTTTGTTAAAGTAAAATTTCCCAATGGCCTCAACAGTGAAATTGA
The DNA here is from genome assembly GCF_002814215.2 of Seriola lalandi dorsalis. Classification (NCBI taxonomy): domain Eukaryota; kingdom Metazoa; phylum Chordata; class Actinopteri; order Carangiformes; family Carangidae; genus Seriola; species Seriola lalandi. The sequence goes on from NW_019524920.1 coordinate 29,878, forward strand.
AATCCCTAACATTTCCCTTACATTATCCCTGACTACTTGAAGTACTACAGTTTGATTGCAATTAGAAATGTAGAGAATAATTAGACCAAATTATAATGTTACTTGATGAACAAACATATCACAAACACATCCTGATAAAGAATTAGCACGATTGTTTTATTTATACAACATTTATGCCCTTAACATTAAATTTGTCTAAACACTACTGACCTTTGGGTGGTCTTCACCACACACGGCGCTTCCTGTTTGAAAACTGCTCCGCCCTAATCTATGATTGGATATTAGAAAAGTCATGTGATTTTGATCACATGACATCACAGCTTGTCGGAACCCATAGTTTTATTTATTAATTTTCATTGGTTTTGAGAAAGACCTGCATCAGTGAAGCAAAATATACGTGGCCAGGCAGATTATTATAATACTATGATTTAAAAAAAAAAAAAGAAAAAAAGGAATCAGAATCACTTCCTCTTTAGCGATTTTGCCTAGAAAATAAAAGCGCAAGAAAGTTGTTTTTTTGTTTGTTTGTTTGTTTGTTTTGCAGCAATGCTTTATCTCAAGCTATTTGAGCTTTTATTCTGAAAACTTCTGAAAGGAAGTTCAAAAGGTTCTATTGGTTACTCGACAAACGTCTGACGGAATCACAACTTACGGTCAAGACTTTCAGAATAAAATCAGAGCGGAAACAGAATGCAGATGATGAGCAAGATCTTCACACGTGAACAGTAACTAAACAAATTCCAGTTGCATTTTTATCAATATTTTAAATTAGCTTTTATATTTTGGAACGCCATCTAATGGATTAGAAAAGAAACTCACCTTATTTTCAGTGGAAGTAAATACACGAAGTTACTGGATTCTTGGTCAAGAACATTAAAACACACAGAATCATACATCCCGTATAACAAGGCAGTACTGCACCAAAGTGACGGGCATATATTAATTGTATGTACAGCCGCTGTCCAAAAAAATATTTCGTCTATGCTCAAAATTTATAGTTAATTAGTTCCATACCAAAAACAGGTGTGGTGTATTTAAAATGAACCTGATTGGTCGATAAGGACAGTCCGACATAATCAAATAGGAAGCGCTGGTTGGTCGTTTAGCGACAGTGACGCACATCTCGTGGAGGTAAAGGTAGGCTACTTCTAAACACCTGGTCGTTATTTGTGTCAAGCAAAAACTAATAAAAAATAACTAACTAAAAAAAAATATTCACAGACACGA
>NW_019524920.1:31573-45383 GCF_002814215.2 Seriola lalandi dorsalis
AGAATATTAAAAATACAGTCCATTTCAAAACTGCAGTCCAGTATAATTAATAACTAATAACTATGACCTCAGTGGCACATTTTGGAAAGTTTGAAGAAAAACCATTATGAGCTTTGTAAAGGAAGAAAATGTGACAAAAATGATCCAATTAAAATCTTATGATAACATTTTGTCAAAAGTGACACTACAGTACCTTCAAGCTGACGGCCAGTGACCAACCTCAGCAAGAGGAATGTGAGAATTAGGTCAGTATCTTTAATTTTCCTGTAGAGACCTGATAGAAAACTATATTTCACTATGGGAATAAAATTCATGTCGTTACTCAGACCATAAAAAGAAGGGGATATTTGGAGATTGAAATATCAAGTATTAACAATTTGAGAAGATTCTGGAAGCAAAGATCCAATGAAACAGTCCTTCTTACATAATGTTTTAAGAGAGCTTTATCATTTTGTAAGGTTTGTTATTTAAAGCTTATACGGATGATAAAATAAGCTAACACATTATTTTGTTTTACTTAACTCCTTGCAGACTTTTGGAAACCTCAAACATTTGCAAGCACTAAATCAGGGCAAATGACCAATGTGCAGAAACAGCCGCAGCATGGGGATATTATCAGCTGTCGGCTAAGACGAGCCAAGGCAGTCTTGCCAGTTGGCAGGGAATTACAGAACGTCTTAGGCTGGCTCAGGGTCAGAAAGAAAGAGAAACTTACATCAGGGTACAGTGAAGTCAGGGCTGAGGTATCTTTAAGCTATCGGCTGTCGGCATACGCTTTGGTTTGGCAGTAAAGAGTTCATTAGGTAATGTTAATGCAGTGCTGCAGCCAAGGATGGAGATCTCTGGACACTTCATCACTGTTAGCTCATAGAGCTACAACTCAAAATTGCATACATTTTTTATTCTAACCTGGTGTGAGCATGTAGGACACTGCACTGATTTATTGTATAATAGTAAACAGAGTAAAATTAGAATACATTCCTAGAAAATAGAGATAATGCAAAATCATATTATTTTACTAAGAAATCAGAAAATCAGCTAAGATAAATGATAGCACCCCGTCCTATCTTAATAATCTGTGTCTTGTGTCTGTTTTAGACTAGGGGCGTTTGAGAGATGTTGCGATATGAGTCATGATTTCAGTAGGAATAGTGAATTTTGCATTTTGTTTTCACTGAAAAAAATAAAAAATAAAATTATAATGATATGCTGCTACAATGATTTTTGCTGGGGCATGTACCAAACAAGCGTCTTCCTTTATAACTGGAGAATATGGTTTATAGGCCAGGGACACCTCTGTAGCGCCACTGTGCTTTATTTATTGTACGCTGTTACACAATATGTGTGTCTTGAGTTCACTAACCACCGTCGTGTTCAGGAAGGAGGAGATGTTGAAGACTTTGTCCAGACGCATGGCCAAGTAGATGCCTTTGTTCTCTTTGCAAGTACTGAGAAAGACAAACACAAGAGAGGAAGGGAAATGTTAACTCATAAGTTTCAGTCACAGTGGAAATATTTGCTGCCACCAAGTGAAACTGACTGGAAGTACAGTGCATGACACACTGACATGTTGACTGATAGAAGAGTGACACTGTTCCTCAAACGCCGGGAATATTTGCTCATATCTCCAAGATAAATGTTTCCATCATAATCCCATATAGACTCACGTACAGTAAAGTACACAGTATTAGCAACTGCTTGCTTTTTAATGTATGCAACACTGCTCTATTTGGAAACATAATGACTGCGGGTCTGCCATCCCAGTTATCGAGGATATGCAGCTTCTCACTGGAGGGAAATGATGAAAGCTGATGTAATCACTGAGAAAGAGGCTGAAGAAAAGCAGCACAGATAGTGTAGGAAAATGATGCTAATTAGCTACTCAGGGTTAATAGCAACTCTCCCTCTCATTTGCATCCCCATCAATGGGAATGAAATATTCAGTCGCATGCTTGATGCCTGCACCAAAACAAAAATGTTAGAAAAATCTGCATCATCGACTAATTCCACAGACTGTAATTGAATAAATGGCTCGTCCTGCTGCAACATCCATTCAGTTTTTGTGCCAAACGTAAACATGAAATATAGAGAAGACAGATATTAAATAGGTTGTAAAGAGAATAATGATCGCCACAGCATTGCTTCTGAGAGGTGGCAGACATGACACAGACACCTAAACACATAAGGAATGAGTTTGCTTTGCCTGTACAAGCTCTCAGCCGTCAGCTCGAGCTCCGAGTCGTTGTACATGTAGCCAGGGATGAAGTTCTTCCACTCCGGGTTGACCAGATATGGGGTGTCCACGACCTGGAGAGCCAGAAAGGAGGATGTGTGATTGGCTCATTCTCATGGGAAACAAACTGGATCAATCAGTAAATTAAGCGAAGCAGAGTTTAATTTAAGACCATTGTTATTCAAGAGCAACTGAGACAAAGCAGCATCAATGCTTCACTTCAGAACCAGCTGTGAAAGAGTGACGGTGGAGCTGGAAGAAGTGCATGCTCGCTAAATTATTCAATGAATTACAAGAGAAAAAGTCTGCAATTCCTACAAGTTGTGTAATTTATTGTTCGTTAGTAAAATCCTAAAGTTTCCATTCCCTCTTGTTTCAGATTACTCATACCTTGTAAAATGAGTGGCAGGATAAGTGTTGTGTTTGCTTTTTAAACTTGAGGAAATATAATATCACGGATGGTGTAACTGCAGCAGAATCCAAGCTTAACAGAAACAACGGCGTACCACCCACAAATGGGAGCGACTGCTATTCTCACAAGCCCACCCAAGGGACACTGACATGTATGCTGTAAATAGTATAGAGGAGGAACGGTGTCTTAACTTTAGCTGTCTCACAGAGGAGGTGCTCTTGTGGGGGCTGTAGCTATATGATAACAGGGCCCATGAAGTTATGTTCTTTATGAAATCAAAGTGCTACTGGAGATATACTGTACATATTGTCTCCAGACATAACCGCTGTAGCGTTTCTATTCAGGCCCCGTGACTTGCCTTGAAGAGCTCTTTGGTGTGGAAGGGATCGCAAACGAGTTTCTCGATGTTCCCTCCGGCCAGGAATATGACGGTCACCACTCCCATCAGCACCCAGGAGAAGATGAAGCTAAATCCGACGCCGCTGTGGAGCAGAGCAGACACGACCTCAGGTACAGCAGAGGTACAGAACAATAAGAGATGGCAGGTGTAGCGGTAGCGGGTCGGGTGGATTGGGGAGGTGCCCGTACGTTTCTGACACGGGAAGCAGTGTCAGCTTAGTGTAAAATGTAACTTAGACGTTGTATTTTAAAAGGAGCGGGAGTAATTACAGGATCAATTTACTGTGGTTGACACACACACACACACACACACACACACACACACACACACACACACACACACGGATAAAAACCCGGACATTAATATACGCTGAGGTTTTTGCCCTTTGTATGAATCTTAAATATGGGAAACCAGTATTATACTGTGTGAATAGACATATTTATTGTGTTTTACAAACAAGTTACGGTCTTCTTATGGGAACAGGTTCTGTCCCAATGAGAACTGTGTCAATTTGTTCAGGTATTATGTTGCATCTTCTTTGTTTGGAAAAGGTTTCTTTAACAGGAGCACCTTTTAGATAAACCCTCTTTAATACTCTGCATTGTTCTTCATATATTTTATATGATTTGATCACATGCTGTGGTCTTCTTTACCTCTGTAGAAGCACTGGAGCGCGTAAAGGTCTAGTGTTGTTGTTGTTGTTGTTGTTGTGATAATAGGAGAACAACCTCTTGCTGTGGCGCCCCTGTCTTTGTTTTAGATCTTGAAACCCGCTGAGCTTGTCAGGTGCTTTTTTTTTTTTGACTTACGCCATGAGCATCGTTCCTCCCGTGTTGGAGATGCAGCCCCGCGTCGTAGGCGAGGCGTGCTTGTCGTATCCCAGGGTGCCACACAGCAGGCCTAGGTAGTTGAAGGCCAGGACCAGGACCACCATGCAGCAAAGAGCGATGCAGCCGATCCACCTACAAACAGCAAAACAGCGAGAGATTTCACAGAGCGGCTTAAAATAACACAAGTAGGACGATATGATCCTACACCGCAGCCAAAGTGTCCTTGAGCAAGACAGTGAAGGACAAACCTGCTTACTCATTATAAAACAGCACATGAGCTGGATTTTAAAAAAAAAGCAATACAAAGCTTTTATAACAACTGATATATCATCTCGGGTTTCTCTCCACTGAGCTATTTTAAACTGAATTAATGTAGAAGTGATATGAATATTTCATAAATGGAAAATATTAGTTCAGGGTAATATGGTACACATTAATTTTACAGTAGTTTGAAAAAAAGAGTCTGGTCAAGCCGGATATCATGAAGCTAAAAGCCAAGCATCAGACAGTGCAAACATTATACCATTTACAATTTTTACAGCATCTTGTTTCAGTATGTGTCGTTTCTGGATTTAAAATTTGACTCTTATACGTTTTTGCTTCACATAAGGAAACTACAGCTTGGATGTTAGGAGGTCAGCGTACCTGTAGAAGTCCATTTTGTCAATTTCAGGGTAGTAGTCCTCAATCTTAGCATGGGCGTGGCTGATGAAGATGGTGAAGTTGGACAGGCTGCTCTGCACCGGGAATGCCTTGGAGAAGCTGCTGATGTTGTTGCCGATGCCGTCCACCAAATTCTGTACATCTGAGAGACAGATTTTTTTTTTTTTTCTCAATACTTTCAGTAACTGGTTGGTGTAAAAGATACAGGAAAAATAGATAAAGGCAGCAGCTGCACCAGGTAAAACTTTGAAACCGATACCACAATACATGGAGGAAAGATGGTAAATGTTATAACTGTGAAGTTGGTTAGGATTCAAACTTAAAGTCCACATAATCTTAGTAAAGTGAGTAAAAAAATCCCAGTGATTCATGTGCTCCATTAGTATAGTAACACAAGCAGCAGGACTTATTCATTATTTGTGTTTTTGGAGTGTAAAAAAATGTTGCTTACTCTCCACGACACTCCTGGTCTGTTCTATCACCATGTGTGGCGTGTCGTTCAGAGAGGAATAACCCTGTGAGAGGAAAAGGAGCCAGTGTTAAAACATGGAGTCTCTTGGTAGATCTTGGTGCAGCAGTTGAGTAACAAGCTGTGGCATGTTACATAACTCCTGGCAATGCTTTGACATCACAGGGGTATCTGCAGGCGAACGGTTCAAGCTCACCTTCTGGACGATGGCGCTGAGGTCTGTTCTCAATACATCGTTCATCTTCTCCATCTGAGCGTTCACTCTGGGCAGCTAAAATATATAAACAGGCAACGAGACACTGATAAACATACGCAATGTTGCAAGAGAGAGAAAGTTAGAGGGAAAAGCTGTTTCTTCTTTCAGCCGTCACACTTAATGGTCTGGAAACATTTGACTCTGCAGCGTGTTGTTAGACAGTTGTTTGTAAAAGACTCTACAAACATGCATGTCAAGAGCATCGCCTCATTTTCATTTGCACTTAAACCCTGATTTTTAACAGTCAAATCTTAACCCAAACATAAACCTTAGTGGTAGTTTCTCACACATATTTCCTACCTTCCAAACACCTGCCAAAAAGACTTAAACTGCCTCTTTCAAAGTGCGTTTTCACAGAACACCGGAGGAATATTTACGTTTTTGTCCACAGCTCGTAATCAGTACATCAGGATGTGTAGTATTGTGTTTCTTACCCGCGTGAAGTTGGCGCTGATCTGCAGCTGGGACAGTGACTGGCGGATGTTGCGGCACAGCTGGGCAGTGGTGGCGTCCGACTCCTCGTCATGACAGCCGGGGTCGTTGAGGGTGCGGTTGATGCTGGTCCGGACCAGGCTCAGGTTGAAGTTGAGCTTCCCAGTTCCCTCCTGGAGGACCTCCAGAGACACACTGACGTTCTCCAGGGCCTCCTTGGTTTCTCGCATGGCTGTGTGCAAAGGGAAGAAGAAGAATTAGGAAAAACGTATTAAGATCCTTTAGTTCTGTCCTGGCACGTTCTGTCCGAGCTGTCTGTCGAACAGGAAGTGCATTAATGTTCAGAGCAGTAAAATACATTTTTGTCAGCTATGGAGCAGAAGTTTCCGGGGCATTTACATAAACATATTGTACATATTGATCGGTTATCTCTGAAAGTGACCCAGTGATTTAACTTATCAGATTTGCTTACAGTGTCAACATACACAGTAAAAGGACATATCCATTTAATGTCACACAAAAAGGTAGACTCATACAGGACACGCTGTACTTATTGTAAGGACTAGGCCTGAGCCGAGTATAAAACACTGAGTTTCAGGTCTGTGTTTCAGGCCCTGGTACTTGGCATTTGAAGTGTGTTCATATGCTGGTGTAACATCTAAAATGAGACGTTTGGCTGCCACGTCTTTTTGCAGAATAATGTGTATATGTAAGCTTCTTCTATAAAAAAAAACAATGTTGCTGTTCAGTAACTGACTCTTTGTGGATGCATCACAAGACAACAGCCGGTGTTGGTTAACAATCAGAGAGCAGCCTGCAGCAGACTTTCAAAATTAAACAGGATAAAGAATGCAAAAACACTGGCATCCTTGAATACTGGTATGAAAGATGCAAGAGTGTAGGGGAGGAAACAGTGAATTTACTATTGCATAGCTAAATGCTCAGCAGCACAGCAGGGAGTGAAGTGCTAACTTCATGAATATCATATTTACTTCTCCTCATCCATTAGTGGAAAAACGCAGTGTATTTCTGAAACTATAAATCTTCGTCTTTAGCTTTGGTGCAGTTTTTCTACCCAGTGAAACACGTGATATCTGCACCAGAGAGTAAAGTCGTTACTCGGCTCAGACCTTAGTGGTAACACAATAGTACACAGACATTAGGAACACAAACTGGAAATGCATGTCGTATCTGTGATTCGGCATTTTGCTGTTACAGTTGTTTTGTTTCTGTTGTGCTACAAGCCTGTATATTCCATGTAGGTCCACATCCATATACAGCTGCTTGTTGTTATCCATGAAGTAAGTGAATGAAATAATACTTCGATAGTTAAATGTTCAAATGGTTGATTAATTTGAATAGGACTGCACTGTAAAAAAGTTAACCTAAAGTAACAGGACCGGTTACATCAAAGCATCATTTTTTATGTTCATTTCACACTGGGCAACACAACTGGAGTAGAAAGGGGAGAGATCCAGGTACAGGATGATGTTGTGTTGCTGGGTTTTCGGTAAGATCTGGTGATGCCATTAACTTAAAACTGCACTAGGCAAGACTTTTTATTGTGGAAATGTGAGAAGGGGGAAAAAAACGCATTGTGTTTTGCACTTTGGAAACAATCTGGTGACAGCAGAAAATGATCGGGTCTCCGAGTTAAAAATTCAGATTGAAGACACGACACTGATATCGTCTTACATCATGTTCTGGATTCGTCGGAGACATCTTTCTTCCACTTGTTGTCACCACAGAGTGAGAGGTTGCGAAGTGCAGTTTTAATGGGGGGGGGGGGGGGGTGGGGTTGTGATGGGTCCAAGCGCTCAAGGGAGATCACAAGGGAACAAATCACAGGAAGCAACACCAGTGTCAAAGTTCACAGGGTCAGGGGGTCAAAGGATTGTGGGTCATTGTTCAGGTACTGAGTTACTGTTACCTTTGATGGCTCTCTCGATTTTCACTTTACAAAAGAAAAAAAGCATCAAAAGAAAATGCGAGGGGGAAAAAAACAAAACAAACTGAAAGATTATTACAAATAACATTTAAGCACAATTCACAGCTTATATTGTCTCAGTGAAGCCGGAGGAAAAAGCTTGTGATGCATAAATACTCTGTAGTGTAGCCTGTGTTCAGTGGCTTCCAGCCTACAGTAACCCGATCAGAACTGAAAGAGGAAATTAAAAGTGAGCCGATGTACCTCCAGCCATATTGAGCACTCGGTCCAAGGCGGGATGGACCTCCTTATCCAGCTGATCATGTATCCTTCCACCCAGCAGTGGGCCTATATCTGTAGAGAAGACAGCGTCAGATCAACAGGGAAAACAAGTAAATTAATGCAAGTCACTCTTTTTATTATGATACTTCTGCCTTTTTGCGCCGCATCCCCCGGTTTTGCTCTTTATCCAGCCATCTGAACTTGATATCTAATATTTGTCCGTATAGAGAGACACAATATTTGTCTTTCATAGTAGCAGCGCAGCTTTTTATAGGTCTTAACTTCCAGGAAAGAGCTGCCTGCTTTTCTAACACGGGAGGAAAGTAGGATGAGAACTCCAGAGATCCTTAATAACAGTCTCTGCTGGAGCTGTGTAGACCTAGTTATGTCACAAATCTGTTGTGAGAACAAGTCATAGAAAGTAGACACAGTAAGTTAGGACAATCAGCATAATATACAGCCAAGAGCAAGAGCCCAGGGAATATTTTCTGTCCACTCAGTTCACTGTCAAGGACAAAGAGACGGTCTACTTACGATTTAGGTCATAGATGACTTTCTTCTTGGCTGTGGCGTATTGGGATATTAGGTAATCAATTTGCTGCAAACAGGAAACACAACAGAGCAGAGCAGTTTTGCAGATGGTAGCACACAGAAAATGAGTTTATTAGTCTAGTCATAGACACCAACAGCAGTGTGGAGCAACACATTTTCAGTGTTTATATTGTTTGCCATAAGGCAGGGCTTCATTTACATATAATGTTTAATAAACTGAGAATTTGGTCGGAGGATTTTTTTTGTTCTCGAATTGTCACCAAATAACACCCTGAAGAGTGAAGGTCTGGGCCTCGGAAATTTCATGGTTGGAGACTGATGTTTTAGAAAGCAAATCTGTAGCTGTCGCACGCACAAAAGGTGAGAAAATTGTCTTTTCTCAGCTTGAAAAGGATTACGTGAAGGAGGCATGACTAGAAACAAGAAGCAGTCTTGACACAGAGAGCCACACACACACTGCCTTATACACTGGCCTTCAGATCTTACACCCTCAGATATAAAGAATATTTGTCATTTGAATTAATTTGAAATTTCAACCATGACTGAACCTTCGTGCCGTCACGCTCTGTCCAGATTATTTCATTGTCTTAGATTTAGCTGGTAGCTGCCCTTTTCATATAGTTTGAAATCAGGTGCCCCGTATTGTTACATAATTTAATCCCTAGGACTGTTACACAATATGTTTTGATCACATTTGTTTTGACAACACACAGTCATATTGTGTTCAAAGGAAGACAGCACAGAGCGGAGCGGTTGTGCTCCAACTCAAACGTGCTGTAACTCTCCTGTCTCACCATCGGTGTGTCGTTAGCAAAGGTGTGCAAGTCCCTCATGTTGCTGTTGACCAGTCTGCGTATGTTCTTCACCTGAGAGCTCAGGTTCTGGTTGGCAGCGTACGCGCACAGCACCCCGATCCTACAGACACACGAGAAACACAAACACCGTGACCTTTCTGTTAATCGAGTGACCTTTTCTGCTCCTGCATCAGTCAGAGCAGAGGCCCCGGGGTGTGTTTTACAGAGTCAGGTGATAGCATGTCATTAACAGTAGGGGTCAGTATGCACCACCACATTCACTTTGACAACGTCCAGAGTTCCCATGTTGAATGAGCAGTGGTACTCAAATCTCTCAGTTAAGTACAAGTACAACTACAACAGTGTATAAATACTCTGATACAAGTTAAAGTCCTGCATTAGTAAGTATTACCATCAAAAAAATACTTAAAGTACCGAATGTGAACGCACTTATTAAGCAGAATGGTCTATTTCAGAATAATGTGTTATGTTATTGGATTATAAACACTCAAGCATAAATCACGCATCTGTAATCATGCATCATAATGTATTTGTTGATTATATTTTGAAATATTAATGTGAACCTGCAATAGCTGCACGATTACTACTGCTGTCAGAGCGAAAAGGACAATATTTGCCTCAAAATGACACTTAAGTAAATTAATTTAGTAACTTTCCAACTCTGAGAATGAGCTTAATTTTCCTGACAACCTGCACTACACAGAACTATTCTTGCAATGTGTATAATATAGGCTATAGTGTATTTTATGGTTTTTATGGTTTTTAATTTCCCAAGCAATTTGGAAACTGAGCTCATAGCAGGAAATGCAGGTGTATCTAGATTAAGCTCTGAGGCCCTATCTGTATAATCTAAGGTCCCTGGGTTGTAAACATATTCAAATTAAATGCGAAAACACCAAACTGCATAAAGCAGACCATTAAAGTGAGTCTCTTGCATACTTCAAACAGACCTGAGTAGCTCGGTACGAGGCTTAATTAGCTTCAGCAACATCAAGGGAAAGACAGCCCATAATATTAAGCCGTTTCCATGACTCACTCTCATCCCAGCTGAATTTTCTGCTCAGCACCTCACAGCCGGCACCGCACGTATTAAGCGTGTGCATGTATGTTTTTATTGCTGCATGGATCTGAGCGTGGTTAAGGATTCGTTTTGGTGATCAACTTAAGAAACACATGGTCAAAGTGAAGGATCAAAAAGAAAACTCCTGACAGCACAGTTGTGTAACACACAGACTCTCATCTGTGGCAATGCTTCAGTAGAATAAGCAGCTTTATGAATGATGTAAGATGACTCGCAGAAAGGAATAACAAAAGGACTGACTCAGAAGCTACTGGGAAGGTTTAGATCAATGGAGATGAATCAGGCCGTTGTGAGTCACTGCATAATAAGGCAGGGAGTCTCTGTATCTGCGGAGGTACGCACAGCAGATTGTGTGTATGTATGTGACTGCAGTGCGTGCAAAGTGGGGTTATGCTCCATTCATCATCTTATTGTTAATGCATGAGGAAGGTGTGTATGTGTGTGTGTAGTTCATCTTTACAGTCCTGTGATCTGCAGTCGCTGCTGTAGTCACAGTCTCGCTTTGTGGTTATAATCCTGTTAATCTAGTCTAATCTAACCTGCATTATGCAGCAGACATTTTGTCACATTAGGAATTTCACAGTGTGTTTATGCCCTAAGAATCCAATATGTCAGACACTTTCTCTTTTCAGGAATCACAGTGCACGTATTATAAACCGTCAACTTAGTGAGTCTCTTCTTACTTTGTTGAATGTTTACAACATAGTTGAAATAATCTGTAAAGAATATTATAAGGTGTATGATCTATTTGAAAAGTGCCCTCAGGTCATTTCTGTTATGATTCAGCACCATATAAATACAATTGGATTGAAAATTTACTTGAAAAAATGCCAAAAAAAAGTTGGAAGACTCAATCATTAATTTTCTTTAAGCTTTGAAATTGAAATGCTGTATCTGCCAACGTGTTTTAATTCATGCCAGTGTAGCACGAAAAATCAGTGAGTAGAAAGTTGCTTTTAAAAACACAATGACAATCGGCCTCGGAGGAAACGAGAAGCCGCTGTGTCAGTGTTGCTGCTCCTTTGCTTGGAAAATTCATTTGTGAGTTGAGTGAGTGAGTTTTTGAAATAATGCTCCAGTGTCCAGGTTTTGAGAGGAAGTCAAGTCATGCTGTCAGAAAATTAAACCCAGAAAACAAAAAAAGTTCGGAGTTAGAAAACGGTTGTCTCACATGTAAAGTGTTTAATAACCTGAAACATAATCACTGGCACGATCCTCGGAGAACAAATATGTTACGGGCTCCTGCGCTGCCCTGTCGCACCGTGTCTGCTGGAGGAATCGCCACATAAAGAGTGAGTGGGCTGACGGAGTAAAACCTGTCGTCACATAAGTGGAGACTTGAAACCAGGCGGGGACACGGTGAAGTGGAGCCATCCAGAACCGGGGGAAGATTCAAAATGGCCACTTTCACAACAAAAGCCTTTTGTCCGACACTTTCTCTGCCCTCTCGCTGTCTCTCCTCTCTCTCTCTCTCTCTCTCTCTCTCTCTCTCTCACTCTCTTACACAAGTACACAACTCCACACATGACGCTGTATTTAACTCTTTTACATGCACAAAGACTCGCACCTTCTCCGTCTCTAGTTGTGTGTCTTAATCACCAGAGCCCATATTGTCCTCTGTCTCTCTCGCCCTCTCTCATTTGTCTTTCTGCTCCGACTCGTCTGTTTTCATCTACGTCTCTTCCACTACACTTCTATTTCTCAGTCCGCCTTGCTCAGACTTTTTCATTGTTTCCCTCTCTCACTGCAACACTCTCATTTTCCTACAGCAGCCTCTCTATCCTTCTTTTCTCTTCTTTTCTCATCCTTTGCCCTCAGTTCCCTCTCTCCTCTCCGCCTCCCTCTCTTTCTCTTTGTCTCTCGCTCACTCCCTCTCCCCGCTGGTGTCCGGCAAGGTCGCTGGAATCTGCAGCCAAACAAAGACTCTTTGAGGAGAAACGGTCGAAGCGCTCTTCCCAACGAGCCGTGGAGCACATAACCCGACCGCCTCTTACTTCAGCTTCAGCAAAATCTAGTCTGGCTTAGTTCGAGCTCGGCCGTCTGGTTCAGTTCTAGATTAGATTTGTTATCTGAGAAATGATGAAACGAAATCAGGATATAAAACAAGAAGAAGAAGAAAGAAGAGAGAAAAAAATACATGTTTGTGTTGGAAAGCAAAGTGATCAAACAAACAACAAACTCGCGGTGACAAGCGAGACATGCCAGAGCTGGATAACAGAAAATAGATGAGCGAATTTATGACAAAACGTTTTTATCTTTCTCTCTCTCTCTCTCTGATGAATGGCAGAGTTTGAATCCAGGCAACAGGAAGTGCAGGTCCCCCCAGTGGGCCAGTGACTACCAGGACGTCACCTCCATTCTACCTTAAATTTAACAGTGTCTGAAATGTCACATGCGATAGAGAAATATTCCAGTCTGTTCCGCTGAATAGTTCTTTTTAATGAGCATCGTCGTGAAAACTCACTTGAGTGTAGTATGTAAAAAAAAAAAAAAAGACTCATAAATTCTGCATGACAGCAGCAAAGATTTAAGTTAAGGGAAAAAGTGAAGTTCAGGCATTAAATACATCAAATATAACGTTTCGCCAGCGTACAGATACTGACAAATCGAAGGGGTTTCCTCCTCGAATGTCAATGTTTTCTTTAACAACTTTACTCCAAAGTAAAGCTATGACGACTCACTTCGTTACTGATTAATCTGCTGTTAATTCTAATTGATTATTCATTCAGTATTAAATGTCAAAAAGCGGTGAAAAAAAAAACAACCATCACAACTGCACAGAGCCCAAAGTTACATCCTCAAATTGCTTAATTTTTCTGACCAATGGTCCGAAGCCCAAAGATATTTCATTTACTATCAAGATAAAACAAAGACGAGCCGTAAATCTTCACATTTGAGAAGCTTAAACCAGCAATTTTTTTGGCTTTTTTTCCCTTCAAACACTTTTGATTTACTGAACCGTCCTTGTTCCCGACATATTGAATAGTAATTTTCAGGTTGCAGCTGCTCTTTAAAATGCCCACTGGCCTTTTTAAAAAATTTCATCATGCTTCTCTGTTATCAGCAACACCTACACCGACCCGCCAGCTCAAACTGTGGCTAATGACTGGATGGGCCGTATTGGCTGCTTGTTGATAGTGCGGCTCTTATTGACCACGGGGGACAATTCACAAACACAGTGGGAGGAAGATTTACCTCTAGCAACTTTTGGAGGGGGGGGGGCTGTAATTCCTGTTTGAGCGAAAGCCAAATGACACATGAAACTCTCCCTCAGGGTGGAAACCCCACAACAGCAGCTGAAGAAGAGCATCGAACTAGTGCAGCGCCCCAGAATCTAGGCCACTACTGGGGGCTGGGTAGTGAGTGTTACATGGTCTGGTGGCTCCATAGCTTTTACAAACTCCCAACAATGGCCTGCATTCAGTGTGATTGTAGTTGCGAGGCTGGGACAGTCCCCC
>NW_019524920.1:45403-51583 GCF_002814215.2 Seriola lalandi dorsalis
CCAGCCCCTCCCTGCTTTCACACTGCTGGAACTGGACCTCTATTATCCCGTCTCTCAATAAGAAAATCACAACTGTAGTCACTGTCCTGACCCCAAACAAATAATATTACTAATTATTTAAAAACCTGTTGATTATATATTATTAGCAACATTGCAAAGTCTGCAAAATTAGACCTTTTAATGTAAATGATGGAGTCGAACAAGGCATGTTAAATGTATAAGGGAATATTCTATATGGAATATTAAATAATAATAATGATAATAATGAGCTCTGACTGAGGTCTTATTCGAAACATTAGCTTCACATATTTGAACATGGACGTTATGACCTGTGTGACCTGTTTTCAAAAGCTGAGGAGAAGAGATAGATTACAACAGAGCGGCTTGTTTTGTATGTATGTATGTATGTAGGACAACACTTCAGCTGACTGCAGGACCTACGCGCATGAAACGTGTAACGCCCAAAAAAACCATTGTTTCCTGACATGTATTGTACTTTGGCAGCTTGTGACATTGCCACTTAAATTAAATTTAGCCAGCGTTTTATTCAGTCAAGCCTCCGGTTAGCATGCTTTCATTTCATTAAACAGCTTTTCCCCTCAAGTAGCCATTGTTATGTTCCCTTTTATCCACTGTTTTATTTTTTTCCTTCTTGAAGCCTGCCAGGTCACAGTCTGAACCCGGCTTCCCAGCGAAGCTTCGTCTCCTATAAAGAATTTAACCAGACAATGAATACTTAAGCTTTCTGACTGCAGGGCCTTCGCTCCAGGCGTGACAACCCGGTGAAGATGGTGCTGTTTTACTCTTCTGCCCCCTCCTCCCCCTCCTCCTCCTCCTCCTCCTCCTCATCCTCATAAGGATGATGTGTACGTTTCTCTCTGCTCCATGTAAGGACTGGCTGCGGTAGTTCGGTGGGAGACAACAGACCATTATATCCACGGTCAACAGTCCAGAAATGATATGAATACTAAACTCGCAGCCTGCAGGGTTCAGCGTTGTGCAAACAGCCACAGAAGGTCAATGAAATTCAGTATTTTAAAAACTCTAAAAGGGGCCAAAAGATAAAAGATAAAACATCCTCTGTACATGTGATTCAGCAGTGTTTTTTTAGTCGTCATCAATAGACTATAGACAGCTAGATTTATCGTTGAACATAACATTAGCTGCACTGATTTTGCTCAGATACCATCCTTTTGAAAAAAGCAGATTTTGGAAGATAACTGTTTTCAATCCATGAAATGTGCATTGGTTAAAGCGCCCGCCCTCAGCACCTGAACAAGGAGCTATAAATAAACTATCAATCCGTGGAACCTCGGTTTATAAAACTAGAATAAAGTGTAAATTACAGCAGAGAACATGTTTGGGATTTCAGGAACATTGAGCATCTGCCCGGCTGATGTGTTTACAAATCACTGAATCCTAAATCAACAGCCTCTCTGTAATTCATGAGGGAGAGAGAGAGGTAGACCCAACTTTTAACTTAAGGACATTTAAAAGAAAATAAAAAGTTGATGCCGTGACACATTTTGTTCTGCTCAGTAAACCATCCCTCGACAGATAAAGGTTATGAGAATAATTAACCTTTCAAGCAAACATTAACAGCGTAATATGAGAATAAATGTCAGCTGTCCGAAAGAAAACAACCCGTGCCAGGGAATGAATGATGAAGAATATCAAAGTGCAGGTAATTTAGTCTGTAAACAGTAACTTCATAACAGCTTCTTCTAATCTATTAAGCCTTGACCAATGAAAGGCATGCTTTGAATTCAATCAGCTATGATTTGCATTTAATTATTCAGCGCTCAACCACAAGGACTCTGGAGAAGGACTCTCGGCTTAAAACTTTCTTTGGTGTCAGTTTTCCAGCGACCCTGCAGTTCTGCAAAAATAAAAAAGTTAGAGACCAGCTGCATCACAGTGATTGGTTTTAATAGCGTGGTCCTTTGCTGTTAAGTGAGATCAGCTTGGAGCAAACACTGCCAGTCTCTGGGGTTTTAATAATGTACACTCAGTCTACAGCACCTGGGCTCAGAGTGACTGCACTCAATGTGATCCAAGGAGCTTTGGGGAAAAGTAATTCCACAGTGTAAGATATGCACATCACATGGTCAGTGTGGAGTTTGCACGGTCCCCTTTAGGGTAATCTGCTCAGACATGTAAATGAATGAGCAAACACACACACACACACACGTACTGTATACATGTGATACTGATCTGTTCATTTGGGCAGATGAGAGCAATGTCATTCAAAGGCTTGTCACTGCGTCTTTGTCCTCTTCCGTGTGAACTGTACTGTGTTTGTTTTGTAGGAAGTAACAATGTAATCTGAACATCATTACATGCAGCTTTACGGGGACGATGAGGTTTAACATCTGACATCCAATGTAAATGACAGAGTTACAGCAGAAAAGTGCATCGTTCTCGACAGACGAGCTTCGCGATCGTGTGACTTTCGTTCATCGCTGGTTGTAGCAGACGCATATAAAGACAAATTAAAAGTGCAGCCTGCTATACATTTTCTTACCTGCCACATACGCTGCAGATTTCACATTAAAAAGACAATCTTTGGCGAACGTCATGTGACTTTACCTTCACATGAAAAACGACCAGCACTTGAACTCACTCAGTGTGGTGATTCATGTTCTTTAGTTTCACTCTTCACAGGAGATCAATAAACCAGCAGAACTTTACTTTTGGAATATACATCACCTGAATAAATGACACGTCCTGCTGCGTAGTGCTGCTACATTAAAAACCAGGTTTGGATGATGAAACTTTGCTCTACGTGACAATATAAATATATTCTGACGTGTCACCATGTCTGTTAATGTTAAAAAATGAGATGATGTGGGATCTGATATGATACTGATGCTGGTTCAGGTTTGTAACACTGTCGATATAGAAGCAGTACACTTCCTCGTTGCTGAGGAATAGAGAAGTAGATCCACAATTTTGGACCCAATCCAAAACAGTTCCTTTGAAAACCCACCTGAACCTGAAATGCATAAATATATTTTCAAGAGATCTGACGGGGGAATCGAGAGCACAGCCGGAACCGAGGGGAGTGAAAATTCTCCTTCTCGGCTCAAACACAGTTTTCTCCGCAGTGACTGGCGATGCACCGCGTGATCGGAGCTGATGCTGCGTACGCTCGGGTGCAGTTGGGTCATGTTGGGTATCGGACATATTGACACACAGAACACGAGAGCCGCAGCGGTAAAACAAGACTTTTACCTCGGCTGAGTCAAGCCGTGGAGACCTCTGCTGAGAAGCGTGAGGTTGATTGTGTCCGTGTGTGGGCATGTGCGAGAACCTTCCCAGAATAGGGAGATAATCCCCAGAGGTTCTACAGAGGAGTGAACCAGTAGAGGAATCGAAGTAGCTGTGAAAGACTGTCTGACCACCGGCCCAGAAAAGTGAAGTCTCATTTTAAATCCTGTGCTGTTATACGACGGCTGATTACTGCTCATGGAGTAAAAAACCTCACTAATCAGAGCCCACATTTCCAATCATTTCACCAGTGGTTTTATATTCATTCCTTACCCTGCTGACCATAAAGTTAAAACACAGTGACAGAAGGGAATGAAAGACAGCTCTATCTGCATTAGAAATGCTGCTATTTTTGGGTTATAAATCCTCCCAGCCAAGCGTCCCTGAGATAGAGAGCACCTCTCAGCTGTGAGCCACATCACGGAGCCCTGCGGCTCTGCCTTCTCATATCTGTTCCTCCTCTCCTGTGCAACAGTGTGCCATATCATCGCTATTCTAACACAATTGTGACCAATAAATTCGAAAAAAGAAAGCCCGCCCAAGCCGTGAACATCAATTAGTTTCACAATGAGAAATTCCTGTTCGAGTATTTTGTGTGTTGATTTATATTTCGCTCGCTTACAAGAAGCCGCAGACCGTAAAAGACCCCAGGATGAAGGGAGGAAAAAAAAATGTAATTAGTGAAAAATAAAGTGGATTTCGGCTGTAAAGCAGAAATGAGGGAGAATTAGAATGATTAGTAAAAGTGAGGTCTCTCTCCAGGAGATGCGATACAGCACATCCTGACTACAACCTCTCCAGTTAATTAGCTTGGCAGCGGTTTGTGTAAAGCTGCCATTGTGTGGCGTGTACGTGCCGGGCAGCGATCGTGCATCTACTTTGGCATTGTGTTTTGTGGACAGGGACAGACAGCGAGTGGAGACCAGCTCAGTGCAGTTCATTAATGGAAACCTGCACATAAACACAATGACAAGATAAAACTTTTTGCAGGAGTGTATTAAATTCATGCAGAGACATGTCTTCCACAATGACAGCACGGTATAGTTCACTGCGACGAGATGCCTCGGTTGCATCAGCTGCTTCTGTACCTCATGCACTCGCCTCGCCTGGTGCTCGTACTCCACGAGGCCTCGCTCCGTCTGCGCTCGCTGCGTCAGCCTTCCCCTCGCGTTACACTGGCTGCGTCGTAGTCTCTGCACCACTGTCACCGGTAACCGATGGGAGACATTTATGCGCAGTTCACGGCCATTAAAATATATTGGCCATGCCAAGCATTAAAAGACATCTTGTTCAGTTGTGCTCTCCACTTTAAACGGAATATGGAGCCGGTAAATCTTGTTATCAGGTGAAAACCCTGGACTGGTTCCAGACACCTGAATCACAGCCCCTCATCTTTTGTTCCCAGACTGATTCCAATACGTCTGGTGCCGTGCTGATTGATGGCTGCTTTCCAGGTTGGAAAAATAATCAACCAGAGCTTTGTAGGTAGGATAGAGAACAGGGATGTCATCCTCCTGTGCCAGAGTCAGTGACAGAAAGAAATTGCCTGTGAAATGTAAGCTGACGTATAGAAATAACAGCTCCTCAGTCTAGATATGTCTTTGATCTACATGACGAATGTCAGGTTAACTGCTTCTTGCAACCGCCACCCTGCTATCGCTATTCAGTTTTCTTTTTTTATTCTTATTTTCCTCAATTAAACACAAAACAGACTTTACAGAACAAAGGAAACCATCGAGCTCGGAAAGGGAGAAGAAGGAACAAAACAAAAGGGAAAAAAATAGAATAATGAAGAAAAAAATGTGCAGGAGTTATAGATGGTTTTAAATATTAGTTAATAACTTTAACAGTTATAAAGGTTTTTACAGTCAGTTCATTGGGATGATTGAAAACAGTGTGAATGGGATGTTTATGTTCATCACTACAGATTGAATATCGCAGAATAATCTTCTCCAGGGAAATACATAAAAAAAACTCTTGTCAAAAAAATGTTCGAAAACAAATTGAAATTACAACAACAACAACAACAACAACAGCAACAACAAACAGCAACTTCAAAAAGAGGACTGAAACCAAAATGAGACTCGACGGAGCAAATAACAAGAACAGAAGAGCGGCCACAAGTCGATCTGTTGAATAGGTTCTGAAAAAACCTTGTATCTCCACAATATTAATTCAGGAACTGAGAGAAACGTTGTTTTTGGTTTTGATTTTCAGAGTCGAGACTGGAAAAAGCCGAACTGATAATTCCTCTTTTGACATCAAACCACCTCAGACTGGAGGATTTACACCTGCAGACTATACAGATCAAACATTTCAAATGTATGTCACTGGAGAAATTCTCTTCCTGTTCCAAAATTGTCCACAACACACGTTAATGTAATTGGTCCCTTAATGTTTTTGTGTTTTTATATTTTATTATTATAATCAGGTTGTATTTTTCTAAAGTGGTTTTCTTTTGAGTCTGCTGCTGCTTTTCCCTGCAGGCGCTGGAGTAAAGTCTCATTGTACATTTCACTGATTGTAAACGCTGCAGGTCTTGGCTCTGGCGCTGGAAATGAATTCCCTGTGGGGACCTTCCCTGTAACCTGACATTTAGTCAGAGAGTGACATCTTCAGAGTCATTGTGGCTTCCTTTTCTTTTCTTTTTTTATGACAGTGAAGTTAATGCTCCTCACACTATTAATGAATCCCCTAAAAATATCCCTGCATGTGAGGCAGGAGGCAGAGGATTGTTGTGTGTGTCTCTAACTGACTGATTGTGGAGGGTCAGGGTCGTGTCATTGTGCGAGCAGTTAGGTAGAAAGCGGCTTATGTATCTTTCGAAGTATATTGTGTGTCATATACATATATATATGTGTGCATGTGAAGGAGTGCACGCATGGACAGATGACATGCGTCTGTCTGTCG
>NW_019524920.1:51603-63452 GCF_002814215.2 Seriola lalandi dorsalis
GGGGGGGGGGGGGCTGCTGAGCTCCCCGGGGTTTCCCCTCAGTGCTCCGTGCTCCAAAAAAAAAGAAGTGGACCAGTGATGAAAATGTGTGTCTACACATTATTTGGGTCACTTTATTAATAATACAGCAGAAATCAGAGCTAATATCTCTTGTCACATAAATAAGAGCGAGAGTACTGCAAGCCTTCCGTAACACTGTATATGAACTGAGCTATAAATACTTTTTGTGGCCTGGGTTGAAAATCGTAGTTGTATTTTCTTTGGCTCCTTCTCTTGTTATTATTCTTTATTATAATATACTTACTAGGGGTGTAATGATTCTCCAAATCCACAGTTTGGCAGCCAAAATGTTCCCACACCATTGATTTCAATGTCAGCGTACATCAGCGTTATCCATCATGAGCTAATGAAAGTAGCCTCACTTTTACCACAGGTGCGATTACTCCATCGTGATTGGACCAACGTAACCACGTGACACACAGTTGTAGGATAATGAAGTAGGTGTAATGTGTAATATTTCCGCGTTACAAAATACACGGCTTGCTCTAATGTCACATGACGCCACGTCTCAATACGAAGAGCTGCAATACTGGGAAAAGTGCGGGCCAATCAAAAACAGTATTTCCAACATGTGCTGTATATTTGTTTATATGTAGTTTTAATGAGGTGTAAATAGCGTTAGCCTGAAGGCGTATCGATGCCTGGTCCTATACCTGAAGGCGCAATTTGTTAGTCCGATCAAAATCACTAGGACCTCAGAGGACAATGTGGTTGTCTGTGAACAGTTGTGTAAGAATATTTAGATTTTCTAACATGTTTAATTCAGGAAATGTTTCACGGAGCCTCAGGCGGTTTTACTTCACGTTAACTTCTCTTCTGCTCTCCGTTAAACTGATGTGTGAAATCTCAAAACTCTGAATTTATTAACAGCTCTTCACCATTGCAGCAGTGCGGGACAGTGGCAGTGGGATGTACCATATTTGTTTAACATTTAAATGTTTTTAATACACAATTTGTATTTAATTTTTGCTTCCAGAGTTGTTTTTTTTGCCTTTTATGTTTGATAATTAAAAGAAAAACAAGAAGCATTAGTGAGATCACAACCCACAGTTGAGCCGGGGGCCTTGTGGTCATCTTCTACATTAACTCAGTTGCAGATATCCCAGAAAGCAGATCTCTAAAGTGACTGAGCGAGATTCAGTTCACTGTCGCCTGCATTATCATTAATTAACCCCCATATGATTAGCATGAATTACTGAACCCTGCAAAGTTGGGACCTTTTGTGTTAATAGTGTTGGACACACAGCGACTGAAATAGACCGCTGAAGTGCATGCTGGGTAACAGCATGAGGCAGGGGTCTTCAGTTGGCCCGAACAGAGGGGAAGGATCTTCTGTCTGTCATTTTATCATTAGAAATCCTCGCAGGGGTTACGTGGAATCAGAGCTGATTAGTGGAGACTGAAATAGCTTTTAATAATGTGCGCTGTGGCTTTTACAACAACTGTCAGGCTCCGTGCGACGCGCTGTTTTTACGAACCGCGGCGCAGCGTTAAGATCCTGTGTGCTGCACCACAGCACTGCTGATCACATGGCTGATCTCCAATCATTCAACTAAGGCTGGGTGATAAAACCATACTGATGATTAATACAAAGAAAAGTAATGATAATAAACTGGTAAGTGATTTATGATAAATCGGCATTTTCGTCCCAGTTTTTGTTTCTCACGTGAAATATTTTTACTATTTATTATTACATGACAGTTAACACCACTGCGATCGTTCTGCCTGATGTTTATCTAAGAGCATTGTTACAGTTGAGGATGAATGTTACACCATGTTGAGTATTAAGTTATTTATTTAAAAAATAGACGAGTTTAGAACATAATAAACCTTTTTTTGCTTTATTTAGGGTCAAGTCTAAACTGGACACAAGTTAAAACGTCCCCTAAACACAAAGTTTGTGGTATTAATGGTATTAAATGTATAAATCCATAATTATCAATATGGATCAAAGTGAATCACATCGTGTGTCTTCCTTCATATGTTGGAGATGTCTGAACCAATATCCTCCCGACAAAAATAAAGAGTAAACTCGTAACGTTTGGTTAATTTGGGTTGTTTAGGTTCAGTAAAGCCAGAAGAGATGAACTGGCCTCCTCCGACAAAACGTAACCACAACAAAGCTGTTTAACGCACGCTCATTATCACCACATCGTTATAACGATTCCAGCTCATCATGCCGTAAATTTGCCTCTAATTAGCTGCTGTTTGGGGAGGATGTTAGTAATCTCCAGTCTTTCCCCACCACTGCCAGCATGTTTCCACCTTATGTGCCCAGATTCATCATCATTTACGTGCCGGAGTAATTCAAGGATTGATAATTAATGAAGGCCTGTTAATCAGTTTATGCTTATTTAGATTTCAATCTGCATTCACCCAATTTAACCTGGTGAGAGTGCTAATAATGCAGCTGCACTAATCAGAGTATTACCTTAATCTGGATCTGATGAAATCGTTATTGTTTATGTAAATGTTCTGATTCTTCACACCACGTCGAGCTGCACAAAGCTTTTTCTGCCTCTAGCGTTTTTTTTAAAGATGGAGCGGCGCCACAGAACGAACTCTGCACTCGACTTTACATCCGCCGCGTGCTTTGCTAGATTAGATCGCACGCTGACTGTGTCACTCAGCCGAGCGCGTTTGCAGCCGGGGCGTCCGTGTGAATCGAACCCCAGATCCCTACAGCGCTACTCACTTCCTCATTCACGTTTACAACCACAGCTTTTTGGCAGCTCCTCTGGGATTTGACCCCGTCCCCTTCACAGCACCGGGGCGACGCGAGGGTGAAATCCTCTTCTTGTCTTTCTCGGTACAGATTTATTTCTGTTGTTTGTTTTGTTGCAATCAACCACGTCCTGCTCTGATTCTATCACATAAAACATTATAATTATAAAACGATTACACCAATTCCACCCTGTGTCGTTTGCTGCTGATTTGACTCCAGTGTGTGAAATTAGCCTCATGTTTCTACTTAATAAATGTATAAACGTGATTACCTCGTGCTGAACCACAGTCAGACGTAGAGCCGGAGAAAATGTTTTGATTTTCCAGTGAATTGTGATTTCTTCTGTTTGAATGATCCAGTATTGATTCTTTAAAAAAAATCCTGAGATTGATCTTTTTCTCAGTGAACATGTACATCTGCTCTAAATGCTGTGTGTGGGCAGCACAGTTACTCAGTGTGAGATGTATAGTGTGTGATTTTAAAGTGATGTTGATGGTAGACATACATACGGTCTTGTAAAGTTGGCCGTGAATTCACAGGACTGTCGAGACTCGGGATGATTCGATGCAGATGAAGTGACGCTCTTGCAAGTGGTGCAGGCTTTTTATTCTTGCTTTACTGTTTTGCACGTGCAGACCTAGATTAGTTGTTTTGCATTTGCTAAAATAAATAAAGCCAAGAGTTTTAAACCAGTTACAGCGGGAAACAAAGTTCAATTTGTACTAGCTATTATATGTTCAAGAAAACAACAGTGTTAAATGCAGAGGAAATTTAAGTTGCCGTTACGCAACATTGGTATTTATCTAATAAGACTTGGAAAAAAATCAAATCAAAGTGATTCTGGACTTGATTCTTGGACGGGGAGATCAGTGCTGATATTCAGCCCTAGTTGGATAACAAATATTAATTCTCCAAACTCTTGTCTTCTCTTTTTTTGTTCCTTCCAGATCTCAATGACTCATTGAAAAAGAAATTAGATAAAACTATAAATCAGCCTCAGTACCAGACCACAAACCCACTTTTCTAACCTCAGGGTTACCAAGGCAACGCTGCACAGGTCTGCTGGGGGTTTGTCCTTTTCTTAATCACAACTGTTAAAACCCACACAAGCAATACGTCAGGGTGCAGTATTTACAAGTTTAATCTTGTGCATTTAAATGTGCAATCTGACAGGTGCATTAAAGTCAGTTTATTTAAGAAGGGGAAGGGGAAGCCACCTCGGTCGTCCTCTGGGTATTTCATGACTTATGCTTTTAATTTGAAGTGGGTTTTATTTGGAGCCGACTATGAATGTTTCCTGCTGTTACTGGAAAGAAGGTGTATTTACTGCCATCGCCTCTGTGGAAACATCTTATCATTTAGACTCAGGAAAAAAAAGAAAAGAAAAGTGAAACACCTTCACACTGCAGTTAGAGGCTGATGTGACATTTCTGGTGAAGCAGATAAGTCCACATCGCAGATCGAATTGCATCGACGCGGCGCAGTGTGTCGAAAAATAACATTTAAAGAGCAGTTTTGAAAGAAAAGCGCAACTAAACTTTCAGAGGTTTTAAACAACCAGGGTGAAGATCAGGTCTTCTCTTGGTCTTTTTATGTTTCACTTTGTTTGGTATAAATACAAGAACTGATGAGTTGGCAGGTGGTAGCGTGCAGAAAAGTCTGCTGCGTGCAGAAACTAAAACTTAATCAACAGAAAATCCAAGGGGAAAGCATCGGTCTTACCCACGCTGCTTAGGTAACAAGGGGATTCCTGGTGGCTGCAGTGGAGAAAACACCACAGTGTCCGATTAGCCTCAAAGATACACTGCCAAAGTAATGTCAAACTTAACTCATGGATTTCCCGGCAGAGTAACGTGTAGTTTATAGTCAATTGTGCTGTAATGTCGTCTGCCAGCACATAATTTAACGTCTGGGCTTTGCAATATAAAATTCTGTTTTCACTCTCTTCTCTCACACCCTCAGCCATTTTTATCGTCCTCACCCTCACCATGGCGTCTCTTACACCCTCTTAATCCAATTTTAACACTTCTTGGAAAATAAATATCACCCATGCCACTCCTGTGCCCGACCGTCAGCTTTCTAGTGGCGGTAAGAAGCAGTCTGGTCCAGGCCTCGGACACTCATCCCTCTCTCCTGCCTGTAATTGCTTCATTAGAGCCTCTGCAGCGTCTCTGCCTGGTGGCTCGGGAGATTTAATAAGAGCTCCGAGGATGCTCTCACACTCCTGCGTCTGGGCTGCTAGGATATTGCTGTGGAATTTCTAATATCCGGGCTCCTTTCCAGCGAAGACAGAAAGTCAAAGAACATCAAACTAAGTACATTCCTGGATCCCCCTCAGTCGAGCACGAGACAAAAAGAAAACAAAGAAAAAAAAAAAACCCGCAGCTCTCCGCAGCCTTTTTGTACAGCGGCTACATCCCCAGCGGCTTCTGCCTCTTCCAGCCGCCGAGGCCGTGAAACAGAGAGTGGGTTCGGTTTCCCGTTGGGCCATTTTCTGAGAGAGGAGTCTTCAGCGAGATGCGGGACAGTCGGTCGACATAATGGGCTCATATAGAAGAAACGAATCAGTAAACTTAAAGCTTTACCCCCCCCCCCCAACCATTTTCAGCCTACTCCTATCTACTGTTCTTTTTCTTTTTTCCATCACTTTCCATTATCTTGTGCAACCTGAGTCAAATCTCATCACTTGCTTCACTGCTGTTTCTCACTTTGCGGGACGATAGCGCTCCAGTGTTTTAGAAAACGAACCCTCAGTGCCAGAGGTGTCCCCTTTAAATACTGTGAGGACATCTTTCCACTGGTGTTCTTTTATTAATGACGGACAGGAAGGGCGTGTATTACCAACCCTTTCATGGTATAGAAAACTAGAAGACTTACTGTATCTTTAATGGAACTGGCTCTGGTGAAAGGTTTCGGTGAGATTTGGGTTTAGATAAAGATATGAACTCTACAGGCCGATAAAGACGGCCTCCATTATCTGCTTCCTGCTGAGGGAAATCAGCTGTTTCTGTACAAATATCACATTTTTTTGTCGCAGCTTTCTGAGTCAATGTGATATTTAAACGCTAAAGTTTTTTTTATCCAGATCCAAGATATTTCTACTCTTTATACTAAGAACATTCAGAGAGGTAACATGAACATCGCTGTCAACAACATCTCTGGCTCTGAGCATGAATTTAATCGTCTGTTCTCAGGGTTGATTTCAAATTAAGAAGTGCAGCATTTAATCAAAGGCTTGTTGTCAGATTTCAGCGTTTGGATCAATAGAAAAAACGGGGACCAATTTGTAAATAGCTCAAATCATCAATCATTCAAACTTTGGAAATATAGAAAACAAATATATTCCTAAATTTTTCATCATCTTCCGTCACTTGAGCCACAGTCTTATCACTCTCCTTGCTTCTATTTTTTCCCCCGTCGGGACGGTGGAGTCACAATATGAAGAAAAACTCACCCTAAAGCCAGTCTGTTGTCTGGATACATGTCAGTTAAAAACAATCATCTGAATCCAAAGATCCTCGCAGAGGGGCCGCAGCTGTCGCTCTCTATATTCTGAGTATCTTCTATAAAAGGAAAGCCGGTGTCGGAAAAACTGTCAGTGATGACAGTTTGGATCGTGTCGAAATAGCGGTCGGTACAATTTCAAATTCCTGGACTGCAACAGTTAATTATAATTACCACTGCTTAAACCATTAACAATCTTTGTAATGTGCATTTAGAATGGGGGAAATGATAGCTGGAGCAGCAATATAATAAACCCTGAGGGCAGGTGCAGTAGGTGTTATACAAGAACCCAAGGAGAATAGTGATGTGGAGATGAAATCGTAGCACTCGGGTGAACTTTGGAAACATCACATATTTATTAGTCATGCAGGAGAAATTATAAGGCTTATTGTGGATTTGTGAGCTTGTCACTCGTCTTTGATTTGTCTCTAATGACAATAATTATGAAACCACCACAGTAAATAAGCCTCAGTGTGAACGGCCTGCGGATTATAATGAGCAGTGCTTAGACTGAGCACAAGTATGAAGGGTGCTGCCACAGAGTATCTACAGTAGGACTTTACTATATATAGAAAACAGCGTGGGGGATGGGGAATTGCAGGCTGATGACCAGTGTGTGTGTGTGTGTTTGTGTGTGTGTGTGTTTGTGTGTGTGAAAAGGGCACATACTATTACCAGAGGAGTGTGTGTGTGTGTTTGTGTATACAGTATGTTTTTGCCTGAATGTGTGTACGTGTTTGCATGAGTGTAGAGGCAGAGGCGTAGCTTGCATATAATCGCAGTTTGTGTGTGTTTGTGTGTGTGTGTGTGTGTGTGTGTCTCATACTCACGTGATAACCAGTGAGGTGGAGAAGAGCAGCGTTCCCAGCAGGCCACGCCGACAGTCTGCGTTCTTCCTCTGGCGCTGGTGCATCTCGCCGCCACAGTTGTCACAGCAGCGACACATGCAGAAGAAGAGACCAACTATCGGCATCAGAACGGCGAACAGCAGGCCCACCGCCGCACACACGAGGAAGCCTATCTCGTAGTAGATGGCCTGGGGTCAGCGGGGGGGGTGGGGGTGGAGGGGGGGGATGAAAGGAAAGAAAAATGGAGAATGAGAAAACATAACAGAGAAAGGTGGTGAGCATGGTAATGAGATGGAGAGAAAAAGAGAAGCATCAGAGGTGAAAAAAAAAGGAAAAAAGAAAACAGAGATGAAATAACGAGAGGAGCAGATGAGGTGGGGGGGGGATGTTGAGCAGAAACAGGATTGAATCAGGAGAGAGCAGCAGATGAGTTGGGGGAGTGAGGGAGAGAAGAAAGGATAGATTTATAATGACATAAAGGAAAAGAAGGGAGGACGCACACAAGGAGGCAGAGGATAAAAATGAGCAACAAATCTAAAAATATCTGGTAGGATCCCACCGCTGGAAATTCTCTCTCTACTCTTTGTCCAAAGGGGGATTTTGTGGATAAACAATGTACACATTGCGTAACACTACTCACTGCTGGAGAATCCTTTCTTTCCACTTCTTAAATACCAGCAGCAAATTCAATAATCGCCTCTTTAACTTCATTATTACACGAGATAAACGCAGAGACTCTTAAAAATCTGTGGGATGACAATACTCTTCTCACACACTACACTGGGTGGAACGAACAGAAAGCAATTATTAAAGGTTGTTTTTGTTTTTTGTTACATAAATTCCCAATAAAGTGCAATATACACTGAGAGGATAACGAGACGTGAAGGATGCTGGGATGGGGAATACTCAAAGGAGTCAGAGCCATCCGTGAAGCACCCTGTGGTGCAGTTTCTTCCCCCCCCCGCTCTAATGAAAAGGGAAAGACGGCATCTCTGATGAAAAACCTGCTTCAGTGGGAATGGACTACAAGGCAGTTAGTGCACTGCAGCAAAACTCCATCCTAAGAAGCAGTGGAAACAAGAAGATAAATAAGCCCCCGGGGTGAGATAATTACGCCTGTTTCACTGAAGTTCATCCCTTTTTAATGATTTCATCGAGGTGTCTGTCAGTTTCACCAAGAAAAAAAAAACTGATCTCCTCAGTTGATGATAAATTTGAAAAGATTGAAGGATGGAAGGGAGTTTAAGAAACCATGAAATAGGTGAAATTATCTCCTGGCAGTGGCAGACTTCTGTCACTTGGTTCAAAATAGGATTTTTAGTGACACATTATAGTGTGAAAACCTTGCAACTCCAGCTTTACGGGCCGAGATTGAAGAATTACATGGTGCACCTATGAAGTGACACATTATACAGCCGATAGCAACACCCAGCTAAAACTGATGCAATCTAATACAACAGCCCTGCATCCCGTCGTCGTGGAAGCTATAACGATTGGTCTGTCTATCGACGAGGGCGGGCCGGAAATCAGGAACACACTCAGTGTAACGTGTGCAACTCGTAGAAAAGTAGAGCCTCCAAAATGACCATAAAGTTGAATAAACGCCTCTTTAAACTAAAAGTGACCGTTATACCTTCATCGAGAGAGAATTTATTTCATGGCTCTTGCATTAGTTTCCAGTAGCTGTAGCTAATAACCTGGAAAACGAGTGTATATTACCTTTGGGCTATTGGAAAAAAAACTAATCAAAACCTGACTGGATGAACGAGGAAATGCACGAGTCAAGATTCAATTTTCTTTTTTTCTTTTTGTGTTGATCTCACCTGTAAAACAGCATCATACAAGTTGCACAGAGGGCAGGTGTTAGGGTTAAACGGTTAGTGAGTGAACGGAGCTCGTAGGTTGTGGTGAAGTGACGGTGAGACTGTGTCAGTGTCGTCAGGAGTGAGCGGAGGAATGCTGACGGCTCGGTTGGTTGTTTGAGTTTTTTTGGCGTTGGGATTCCTTCCCGTCTCCGAACAGTCGGCCATGAAATCTGCACGACCCTCGTCACGCGAGTCTGGATAATCCTCGACTCTGATTGAATATCAGAAATACTCGAGGTGACTCAACGCGGCTTCTTACAAATTCCTCCTGATATATTGAGAGAGTTAAATTGCTGCTGTTGGCAGGTTCAGCTCTTCCACCTCCTCTTGTCATGTACCACAGCGCTGCTACTTAATCTGCCGCTATCTAAACCGCACTCGGCACCAGCTTTGGAAATTGGCAAAATTGAATAGGGGATTGGTAATTCCCACACCGTATGTAACTTGTCACAATGAAGTTCAATAGCATCTCATTATAAAAGGATCAAAGCGGCGCTGCTATCAGTGCTCCTGAATGGACGAACTGCTCTCCCAGCTGATTCACACTAATCTTAATCGCCCTCGTAGGTCAACGACCCCGCCGTCGCCAGGGACTTGCAGATTTTGCTTTTTAACATGCAGAGAGAGAAAAAAAAAAAAAAGAAACTGCTTCTGAACATTTCAGAGAGAAATATTTCTCTCGGGTTAATTTGGAAAATCTTTGTGCAAACTTAGAAATCTCCAGTGGTGAGTATAATCCAAAAGATAGAAGCCAGTGTTTGGATGAGTGAAGACTGTGGCTGCGTCAGGAACAAGACGTGGGAAGAAAAAGTGTTTCAGTCACAGCCGTCCTAACGTTAAAGACGTTTCAGGGTCAGTGCGAGTCGACAGGAAAACAGCAGCACTGTGAAGATGCAGGAAAGTGAAGAAGAGGAGACTCTGGGCTTGTGTGTGTGTGTGTGTGTGTGTGTGTGTGTGTGTGTGTGTTTGTGTGTCCCATGTCAACTAAAAGCACCAATGTCAGGACATTGTGCAAATCTGAACGCTTGCATTGTCATTCTGCTCCTGGGCTCCGTTTGTTATTGGGTGAATCCTTACAAAAAATAAAGAAAAAAATAAAAAGATTTTATTTTTCTACCACCACTCTTCAAGGGGCCTCAAGCTCCAACTATTTTTGGACTCTAGCTTTGTCTTGGCAAGTGCCCAAAAGAAGGAGGTGACCTAACAAGAACAAACTGTATGATGAGGTGGCGGCATGAATTCTTGTAACTTGAATCGGATTCAATCAAAGCAGCAGCCACGAGCCCCCGCTGCAGCGTCCTCCAGCAAAGACGCCGTCACCCCGAGCTGCTCGTTCACTGTAAGACGAACGCTGCTGTGAATGAATCACACGTCCTGATCATTTGTTGTCTTTTGATTCGTTATCCTGACTCAGGTCCTGCTGCTCGAAAGTAAAACCGAGCGGCCGACACGGACGTGACAAAAAAAAAAAAAAAAAACTGCAGTTCCTCAAACGGTCACTTGAGGCTGGATCCAAAAGAGAGTCAATCCCCTGAAGACTCCCGTGTTAAAGTGGAGCCTCTCTGGGCTGTAATGTTTACACCCTGGTGTATGAGAGGTGGATGGTAGCTTCAGGTATTGTGACAGTAAAATCACATATTTCTGGAGGAGCTGGGAAAACCGATTATCCTCCCACTTATTAATTACAAGGAGGCAGCAGGACACACACACACACACACACACACGTGTGTGGAGGGGTTGTGTTTTGATCCTTTCCTGCATGATTTGTTTGACGCTCTGTGGAGGACAGATGTTTTTATGAAGCTGTGGCGGAGCAGCAAACTGTGTATCAGTGGTCCGGGTCAGTGTGTGAAGATTTATAGTCGACGAAAGAGTTCTGCCAACGTCAGCACGCAAAAGATCAACTGTGTGTGTGTGTGTGTGTGTGTGTGTGTTTGTGATGATGTCTGGCTTATACTTGCTGTGGTTAGGGAGGATATCAGGGTGGTTAATACGGCTGAGAAGCAAATTAGATGGCTGACCAGCAGTTTCGAGGCACAGTATGACTGTGCGACACTTTTACACGACATCACTGCAAGTCATTACAATCCGGAAAAATTCAAAGAGCAGAATGGAGTTTAGAGTTTGCAGCTGTGGCACTAAACGTATTGATTTCACTAATTCAGCTGTAAAGAGGGAGACGACAGTAAACCGATGCATCGCCAAACCCCATATTTGTATTTCTTCCACCGTGTTTGGTTTGATCTGGCGCTGACGGGAACCTGCTGGTTTGTGTTACATGCAGCCAGGTGGGGAAGCAGGGGTATTATTTATTTCACTATATGTAGAGTTTCCACCTCACTCAGAAGATCTGGTGCGTAATCACTGATTATATTAACTCATCAAGACAGAGGACGCTCAAAGTCAATGACAAGAAATCACTTTATTTATAAAAGACAAAGCTCCTTCAGCCTCGTCTTTTATTCATTTTGAATCCCTCGTCAGATCTCTTGTCTAAAACTTTGAATTTAATTTCAAAGTACTAACTGAGCGTCGGCGATGCAGTCAGCGTGTCGCTCCTCCACGAAGCTGAAAAGCTCTACATGACGACAAACCTCAAAGGACGCAGGAGCTGCAGTTTTCAAGGGTAAAGGGTTTATTCCACGGCGGTGGTGAGGTGGGTGGGATGGCTGGGTGAAAGTCGTAGGGCTGCACAACTGATCACGTCGCCTCCAATGATCAATGAAACAATATAACCAGAAATGTAGCTGCTGTAAGTGTCAATGTGTTATGAAACAAAAAGTGGGAATTTTAACTACAGTTGTGCAACCCCAGCAACTTGAGGGATGACACATGGGGGTGGGGGGG
>NW_019524920.1:63472-70261 GCF_002814215.2 Seriola lalandi dorsalis
ATGAAGGGTATGACTGTGAATCCAGTGTATAGACTTTACCTGAAGGGTCAGCACTATGTTCTCTGGCTGTGGGAGGCCAGATCAGATGAAGAGGGCATGCAGAAGACAAAGGCAACTCAGTGTCAAAGAAAGAGCAAAGCCACAGAACAAAAACATGTGGATGAAATAGAACAAAAAAAAAGAAAAGAAAGAGAAATTAAAGATTTCAAAACTGGCATGCATATCCACATAGTTGCATATTGCAATACTGCACACAGACAGACAGTACAGTCTCCCATAATGGAGAAAAAGGTACAAACTGCATGTTTTTTTTTAGGTCAAAGGGCTTAAAAAAGTCTTTGGTTGTCAAAGTTCTTCATAAAAAAACTCACATGTTGTATCTTTCTCTAAATTCACAGCTTGTGCCAGAAGCAATTACCATTTTTTTTCTGGGGTGCCAGTAAAAAAAGATGGCCTTGCCTTGGCGAACAAAAGCTATTAACACCTTGCTCCAGAAAAGTCACGGACCACAGAGTATCTCCGAGGAACGCGTCTCCTGTAATTTATATCGTGGATCGCTATACCCAATCAGAAAAACAGAAGTCACTAAAGCAGACGGATAGGCACAGCAAAACAATCATTTAAAACACTCACAAACACACACACACACACAAACACACACACACACACACACACACACACACACACACACACTCTCTCTCTTACCTTTTGATATTCCGTCTGAATGGCTCCAAACTTGTCCTTTGCCAGTTTGACAATGAGATCTGCAACAGCACAGAGGAAACAAACACTGTTTTTCTGTAATGAAAATAATACGCACGGTGGATTCCTTTATCCAGCTGTTATGTTGTCGCACTGTGCATTTTCTGGCACGGCAGGCACCATCTGCAAACAGATCTGCTTCTAAAGTCAGCGTTGTTGTTACGCTGCACCCACTCAAACACACATTGTGAAGCAAATCTACCCAGTAACACGAGGAATATTACGGCATCGGGCCTGTAACACCAAAAATAATGGCTGCTAGGGTGTCACCAAAATGAAGAATAGGTCTTTTCAGGGTGCTACTTCGAAAGTGGAAACCCGCTGCCTTTATTCTAAAACTCATTTTATATTAATTGTGAACTTGGTATGGAAACTTTCCTAAAGCCAACACCAGCGAACTGCAGAATATGGTTATTGTGAGACGTTATTTCTGTCAAGCTGAAGCAGCAAGTCGACGTTTTTGACAAGATGTTGTCAGGGAATGCAGAGCCACACTGTGACACTGCAGCGTCCCTTCATCCCATCTCCTCCCTCTGGGTTTAGAGAGGGGCAAGTCTGACACTCTGCAGAACTCTCATGTTATTTATCAGTGGACTGACATCATGTTGGTGTTGTTGATATCCTGCATCCCAGAAGGACCTGATAACGATGATGTGGCTGGAGATAATGGTGAATGATTGGGGGAAACATTTCCTAAGGTGGTGTCTTCAAATTTATTGTTCTTTATCCAACTAAGAAAAGGTTCAAACAGATTCAGTTTAATCTTGTAAAAGACGCTGGAATCAGCCAATTGTTTGTTTTTTCTGCCCAAAGCCTTGTTAGTTATAAAGCTCAGATTTTTTACATGTTGCTGGATAAATGAGGCAGTTTAATTAGTTTTTTTTTTTTTGATTTTGGATCAGCTCAAGGATGCAGTGGAACTTTTTGTTCCTGATTTATAATGAGGAGAGGTTGCATATATCCTAAAACTTTACTTTTGCTCTAAATGATTTCTCTCAGTGGCTGCACATGCAGTGGTTGCTATGTGTGGTCTAGTTTTCTGTCTGCATGTGTTCGGACTGATTTCCCGACGGTAACTGAACTGTCTTGAAATGCCAACACACGAGGTTTGCACCAGTTGTATGTTGCAGCCAACACATGCACAAATCAAGGACAAACAACAGTTGTTCATAAATGACAGTTACTGAGATCCTCTGTTGGTTTAAAGAGGCGATGGAGACGTCACAAAACAAACAATCAAACTAAACAATATCTCCCATCAGATACAGCATGCTGCTGTTCCCTTTGATTGGTCTACACCTGGAGCAGTGCTGGGTGTGACTCATCATGTCGTGATGACAGAGACGGAAAGTCTTCTCAGACGCAGCAGGTTTCCAAAAATAAGATGCAAAACACACAGGGGCTTTTCCTCCTCCTGCATTGCGGTGTTTCCTTTCTGAAGAAAAGAACACATCCTGCAGAAGAAGCGTTTGATTCATCACAAATCAGACTAATGATCCGTGCCTATTATCCAAAGCATGAGATTTGTGTTAATAGGAGGGTGCTCCAGGCTTCTGCTTGAGCTAGTTACTGTGGCTGCTTAGGAAGAGAGGCGCTCAACATTCGGGCTGATCATGTCTAATTGCCTTTATGTAAACATTTATTAATGGAGGATTATTTGACTGAGAGAGGTTTTTAGTTCCACACTCGTGCAGGCAGCAGAGCGAGAGCCATAGTAAGTAAAGTAAAGATGGATGTAGTCAGCCACGGGTTTCGCCGCTCCGCCATCGCCGTCTTGCCAGCGCCCGACTCCGTCCGAACTCCTGGCTAATACAAAAATGGGCAGAGAGGAGGGGGGCGTGTGTGGGGCCCAGACTTCGGTGCACGCTGGCGTGTGGCAGGCAAACGCTCACCCGCCTGTCACTCAAAGCGGCATGCCTTCAGTTATGCAGAACTTTAAGACTTAATTAACTTTAAACGAGTGAGTTATATAAAAATTCAGCCCCCTTACAGCCGTAGAGACCAAAACTGCTTTTTTTTTTGTACCAGGCTGTAAACATGTTTATTTCTGCTGTAGATTTGAACAGTGCAACACGGGAGTCTGTGGGGACCGACTCGCTGTTGGAGCCGGACTCAAGCCGCTCGGCTGGAGCAGGTGCAGCTACTGAAGGAGTCTGAAGTTCCTGCCAGAATCTTCCCACCGTGTTCACACGAGTCCACTTTATAGGTCAGTCTGCCTATGTATGTGTCCAGCTTCTAGGTTAGTCCCCCCCCCCCCCCCCCCCCCCCCCCGGATGGCTGTTGGCGGTCACTATTGTACGTTTCGGGTCGAGTTGTAAAACGATCCGGCCTTCTGGAGAAATATAAAAGTAGAGCGAGCCGAGCCCAGATATCAGCTCACCCTTTGTGTGTGCTTCAAAGAAACCCCCGACCCCGTAGTGAAGGTGTGTTTAAAGGTTTAAAGTCCTTTTGTCCCACAGGACGAAACTAACGGAGCTAAACACGGTCTGTGCAACAGCACGAGGCCTCGACGGGAGGAGGACTACGTCACAGTATGAGAAAGTGATGGTTCAGTTTTTGACCTCGATGAAGGCAGAGGCTTACGGGGTGGAGAA
Source organism: Seriola lalandi dorsalis (assembly GCF_002814215.2). Classification (NCBI taxonomy): domain Eukaryota; kingdom Metazoa; phylum Chordata; class Actinopteri; order Carangiformes; family Carangidae; genus Seriola; species Seriola lalandi. The sequence continues at coordinate 66,829 of NW_019524920.1, forward strand.
GATTAAGGCTGCAACCATTAGTCGATTAATTGATTAGTAGATCTGTTGATCACTTTCTGGAAGTTTATCCTCATCTTTAGAAACAGTGGGAAAAGCCTTCTGTGAGAAGACCCTGTCCACCTGATCACTGTCTCCTCTGAATGAAATGCATGTTGGGATGATTAACTGATCGATCGTCTGGATCACGACTTCGCAGAGTTCAGATTAACGTCTTAAAATTGTTTATTTTGTCTCAAAAATTGCCCAGAACCCAAAAGTATATTCAGTTTCCTGTCATAAATCTTCACATTGGAGAAGCTGGATATGTTTCAGCTGGTTCAAATATCGGTGAATTAGATTATATCTTTGAATGAAAAGTGATTTCCTCAACATCGACTCTTTTGATTCATTATTTTCTCACTCTGCAGTTTTGTTGCGATGCAGGAGCTGGAGTTTAGTTCACGTACCGCAGTGAGGGCAAACACAGGTACAAACACACGACTGTGGCACTGGACTCTTGTCTCAAATCTTAACTGAGGGCTAGTTGCCAGAAGTGAGTGTAATCCCAGAGGCAGTGTGATTTCTCTGAACCATGTTAGTCAGTGCAAATTAGTTTTACATGAAGCACATCAGTAGAAGACACTGTTGACGGCACAGAGCGACTTGTGTTTGACCACCTTACAGTGAGAGGAGAGAGAAGGCTGCCACTGAAACCAATCAGTGTGTGTGTGTGTGTGTGTGTGTGTGTGTGAGATGAACACAGTGTGAATGAATGAAAAGTAGATCGTACTCGACATCACTTTATCACAGAAATTGAAAATAAAAATCTGTAGGTTTAACTCTACTAAAGAAGTTCCCTCTTGGAGCAACTAAAACCTCTTTGGAAAAATGAATGAATGAATCATTAATGGAGAAACTCAACTAAAAGGAGAGCATGAGGAATAAAAGAAGCAGTGGGAAGATGGAGGAATGAAAGAGAGAGAGAGAGGGGAAGGACGGAGAGAGATCAAAGACAGAAGGACGAGCGAGGAGTAAAATAAGAGGTGAAATAGAGAAAAGTAGCGAGGAGAGAGAGCTGGACCCGATCCAACCAGTGAGAGGCGTTTAATCCCTCTCCATGAACCAAAAGCTCACTTGAAGCTGGTTTCCTCCCACGTTAACCCTCTCCTCTCCGGCCTCTCTGCTGCGACAGGCACACGGACGTATATATTTACCAGGATGCTGTAACCTTTGACCTTTTGAGAACTAAGTTTTCAAAGGTCTACAACGACAGTTCTGTGGATTATGAACTGCTCGTACAGATTTGAAAATGTGAAGGTAAATGTAGAGAATTAATGTAAATGTAAATGCGTAGCAGGCACCGGCTTCGGGAGCTCCTCGGCCCTGAACCGAATCGAGGCAGCGGATTTAACGAGGCTTTGCAAGGCAGCTCGAGATAAAGGAGAAAACCAGGAAAGATGAATTTTTCTTTAGTTTCACCAGAGGGGAGTCGCCCGCCCGCCGTTCGCTCGCCCGACCAGAGGAATCCAGGAATACGCTCTACACACATCAGGCTTTGTAAAGTTTGGTTTTGTTTCTGCCGCCCGGGTGTGTTCAGGGCTCGCAGACAGAACATGAACTCAGTTGGCGTGTTTACCGAGCAGCCCTGTGTCATTCAGGGGGATTTCTTTTAAAAAGCGTGAAAATAAATCTGATTCCAGTCCATGTAATCTTAGCTTAGCATTAGCACGGATTCATCTGCAGCCTTTCCCCTCATTTACCCTCCGCTGTGTTCATCCCTCCTCACAAACACATTAAAAGAAATGATTAATGTGATCGGCCCAGACTGCACTTTACCCCAGATTGATTTTCTTGTTTTGCTCGGCTTTGTCACAAATGTGAGGACTTTGTAAAGATCCTTTGAAAAGATATTCATTCGACATTCTATGGATGAAACAATAAACTAATTGATCCAGAAAATAGAAGAACAGAAATTTAAAATCCACAACTGAAAACTGGAGTTGATGGAATAAACTGACGGAGGCCGAGCGCTGGATTTGCATGAGACGCCGCATCTGCAGTCATTGTATGCTGTAGCGTAAGACTGTGTATTTAATTTGTTAATTAAAGAGACACAAGAGGAAAACAATCAGAGCAAACAAACTGCGATGTGTGACTGCTAATCCTCGCAGCAGCCCCTCTGGGTGTCCGTTGGAAAAAAAACAGAAAGGCGATTAGTGCCATGGATTAAATGATTTTACAGAAGTGTTTCGAACCCGAACACGATAAACACCGAGTTCATCTGCGCGTCGAGTGTCGATAAGGATTTGAAGCTGAAAGGCTCCTGAGTGAAACACACACACGGCGGCATGAAGCTACGCCAACGTCTCCGCCACAAACTGTTATGACGTAAGATCAGAACGTAGCAGCTGTTTGTGATTTTCATTAAAATTTTTAAAAAAACAAGCTGAGACCGTACGGCAGAGGAATCCAATCATTTCCCTTTTTTTAAAGGTCATCAGAAGCTTTTTATCTGCGGCCTATGATCAGGAGCCGTCAGATAAAGTGCGCCACAGCTGACGACCCTGTGGGGAGACACTTTATAACGTAGCTGTGTTTGTTTGGCTCCGTCGTCCAGAGCAACGCGGCTGTAAATAACGGCTTCGTGTTTGTTTGCTTATCTTCGTTCAGCTTGTTGTGTTTGTATCCTCCCGTCAGTTTTCCAGTTTCTCTCACTCCACAAGTAAATTCAGAGATGCTGAGTCGAACACTGACGTACCTGAAGGATTACGCTGATTCAGATCCAGATGTGAGCAGCTGGGATTCAGTGTCTTGCACATTTAATAAGATCATATGATCGTAACCAGACACTCTGCAAATCCATCTTTTATATTCTTTTTTCTACATCACCTTTTATGTGTGTAGATGTAGATTTCTGAATTGTTTTGATGCTAGTGACGCTGGGGAAGCTCCCCATCTATCCCTCGACTCTCTTTCCTTTCCTTATTATATACATACATATAATTACATCTTTTAACCAGAACTGTACTGTTTCGTCATACCTTTGCGGCCCACAGGTTGGGAACCAATGACATATTCATACATATACACAATTATATATATATGCTTTTCTACAAAACTTCCATTTTTCATTCAACAAATGAAGCCAAAGTTCCCAAATATTAAATGTTGTCTAAAACCAAGCACTCGCAGGAAATCTCTGCCTTAATAAAACAGTCTAAAGAAAAAAGTCACAAAATGTCTTTGTAAATCAGGAACGATCAGAAAAAGTATTGAGGTCTGCGCCACATATTTACTCTCATAAGGAAGAGAACATCTTGTGCATCTGAAATAATAAACCAGGGTGTAAGGTCGAAGTAGATGCCGGTGTTTCTGCTCTTGTTTAGTGATATTTTTGGTTTTAAATTTTTCCATTATTTGTGGAATTCATTTACAACACAGCTGTCATGCCCCC